>NW_025944993.1:0-266 GCF_000764305.2 Hyalella azteca | reverse complement strand
AACTCCTCTGCCTTGAGAAATTGCCAAAGGTCGAAAAAACGGGGTGGCAAACATTTGCTTTTGTAAATAATTTTACGTTACTGATATTTAACTAATTGTGCGCTTTTGTTCCGTCATTTCTTAAACTTCACTGTTGAGAACCTTTTCTGACGCAATCTGCGTACCGACCATGATCAGAGTATCAGCCGCGATCAGAGTATCAGCCGCGATCAGAGTATTAGCCGCGATCAGAGTATTAGCCGCGATCAGAGTATCAGCCGCGATCA
>NW_025944992.1:0-575 GCF_000764305.2 Hyalella azteca | reverse complement strand
GAGATATGCTCACAGGTGATGTGGACGACAACGGTTACCTGATTGCCATCAAGGGGCGGCAGGCCTCCCCTTCCCCTGTGGATCAGGCATGTGTTTATAGCCTCACACTCCCCATTGATGGGGCAATTTTTTTACTACCTGGATTGTGATCATTATAGTCTCATTCCCCATTGAGGAGCAAATTTCTTAAATCCTGGATCGTGATCATCGATTTAATTTGAATATAGCAGTTGTTGGAGGGTTTAAATGATGTATTGCAATCGGAAGGAGGCATGAAAAATGTATTGCTGTCATTAATTACTAGGTGGTTGAAGAGATTTATTGCAACTTTTTTAATTGCAGGGCAGTTGAAGAGATGTGTTGCAATCTTTAATTGTAGCGGGATCGAAAATATGTTTATAATATAGATGAGACGTTACATGCTTAGTGAAGCCAGTGAGATTGCATGTTAGGACTAACTGTTGTTGTTGTTGTTGTTGTCAACAACAACATCACAGTCTGGATAGCATGAAAACATGATCCTATCAACCAATCACATGTCTCCACCTTATGACCTTATGACCTTATGATGAGTT
>NW_025944991.1:0-913 GCF_000764305.2 Hyalella azteca | reverse complement strand
ACCTGGGGACACTAACCTAACCACTCACCTGGGTACACTAACCACTCACCGGGCACTAACCACGAACCCGGGGGTACTAACCACACATGGAGGCATCTTAAAATCTTTGTAACGAAATTTGGCAGCTAGACGCCGGGAGCATTTATAGGTGTTCAGAACTTCAGGAGTTAAACTTTACTTTAGCCGTTTAGCTCGTACCATGGCATCCGCCGGCTCAACGCCTCGGAGCGGGACAGTACGGCATTTTCAAAGTTCGAGAAAGATAGTTCTAGAAAGATTACGCAGCAGCCGGCCGAAGCCGGCTACTGTCACGGGAGCTCAGCACAAGGAACCTATTGCCTCAACGGTTAGAACAGAACTCTCAGTGTTGAATTTAAGATGATGTGCCGGGATAAATCCCAGCATTAGCATTAGTTTAACATTGTTTAGTATCCGCGTGCACGGACATGCGCATTTCGGGTTACTCGAAATTTGACGTTTGAGAAGCGTCGAGGGCTTCCCCTTTACTGGGACAAACGAATCAATGTGACATGTAGGAAAAGCAAAATCGTGAGTAATTTAATTGTTACCTATCTTATTTATGTTCTAAAAGTATCCTCGTAGCAAATTGTCTGTAATGTGACTCTGCAGCAAACTCGTTTCGAACAAACATTAAATTGATAGAATCTTCCAGTGGTCAATATCTCAAATTGTTCTATGCAGTATTAAGAATTAGCATGTATGACCTGTATTTTATAACAATTCCGGTGTTAAGTTCTCTCCTGATAATATGAATATAGGTTAGTCACTTTCTAATAACTTTGCATCATTTTTATGTGTAAATTTCACCTGATTTATCAGTGATAAGAGCGGGGATGCTCAAGTATCATTTATTGTTACATGATTTTCTATCTTGTCATAACGCTCAGTCTAA
>NW_025944990.1:0-1085 GCF_000764305.2 Hyalella azteca | reverse complement strand
AGAAAGTCCTGTTTCGCCTTGCAATGTTTGTTTTTTTTGTACTGTTTAAAGTTACAAAAAAAACAAACATTGGGCTCGGGGTCTTTCTAACCACCCTTCTTCTCTCTTTTTCTGTTTTCCTAAAAAGACAAGGCAAAGCTGTAGGTTCTCCCAAATCTCTATGGGCAAAGCCCCACGAGATTTCCTCTCGCCAACACACAACACAGCTTTTGGCCTTCTCTTTTGAATAGAAAACCACAAAAGGTAAGAAGGGTTTTTGTTTGGGGCTAAACAAAGGGTTATTTTTTCTTTTGTCTTGGAAACAAAAGAAACAAAAATTCATGCCCTCAAAAAGGCTTCTGGCCACTTAGCCAAAAAAGAGCCAAAAAGAAAAACTCGCTTACGCTCAAACAGTTTCTTTTTTAATGCCTCTTTTTGGGCATGGCCTAGAAAATGCCTTTTTTGGGGCCGGGGAAACTCTTCCGCGGTTACCCAACAAAAGGCCGATAAAATTTTCATAAGTGAAAATTTTTATCGGCTTTTTGGTTACTTATGGCACAAGCGTGACGTTTGCCCCAGCTGGGGAGCCTATTACCAGAAATTCCAAGAATCATTTTCATTTATAACCTTATACGATATATTCATTTTTTTCATAAACACTTCCTCAAATAATTTTGGATAGTGTTCCATATGATTTTCTATCATTTGTTCATAACTAAGCAAGTCCAAATGACCAGTTCCTGTGAATCCACCAGGTATTGGAGGTTTATTGTATTGACTTATTGTTATTATTGTTAAAGTCGCCTTATTTTTTTCTTTGAAATCAGAATAAAAATTACAAAATCTATATTCAATTGTATCACCTAGAAAAATCTCATAACCATAAGAATCGTCAGTCTCTCCTCGATTATAAGGATCAATTATTTTATATTTCATTTTGTACTTTATAAGAGTCTTTTTGATTATTTCATTAAGTTCTTTGTGATTCAAATTTGTTTCATAAAAAGCAATTGGTTCCATTTCATTTCTTGCTCCAAAAAATAAATTAACAAATAGCCAATCATATAAAAAATAGAAAATCACCACAATAATAACCACCACGCTTA
>NW_025944989.1:0-852 GCF_000764305.2 Hyalella azteca | reverse complement strand
GACCTGCGGAAATAAAATTTCCAACGAGTCCGCTGCCTCACTGGTAAATGCTTCGAACGGGGAACTTTATTTTTCCAGTATTAAGTTATGCTCGGAATTCACTGATATATTCCACGGTGAATGGGCAATCGCGCAAGCTGTATAAAGTATTTTTGCTTCAAATGAATATCGGAAATTACAATCATGAGAATATTGAACGATGAAATATGTGTGAAAATTTTATTTTAATTAATAACATTTAAGAGTAGACTCGCAATTATTGTCTGCTATTGTGAGTATTCTGCTAAATCAGAAATTTGACTTTAATGGATTGATGTATTTTCGATCTGGAATTTTGGACCTCACTTAATTGGGATGAAATTGATCATGAATGTGTCATGATATTTGTACGTTTAGCCTTAAATCAACTGGAATAATGAGTTTGTTTCTACGCAGATGGGTTGCGCGGTCAAGTGCGGCATGGCACCGGACTGCCTGGGAATGTGTTACTCCGCCTCATCGGCTTCTTGCGTGCTGCACAGTTAAGTGACCATCATATCATGTTATAAAATAATTATGAATGTTATAATAAATGATGACTGTAGCGCTGGACTGCCTGGGAATGTGTTACTCCGCCTCATCGGCTTCTTGCGTGCTGCACAGTTAAGTGACCATCATATCATGTTATAAAATAATTATGAATGTTATAATAAATGATGACTGTAGCGCTGGACTGCCTGGGAATGTGTTACTCCGCATCATCGGCTTCTTGCGCGCCGCACAGTTAAGTGACCATCATATCATGTTATAAAATAATTATGAATGTTATAATAAATGATGACTGTAGCGCTGGACTGCCTGGGAATGTGTTAC
>NW_025944988.1:2347-8166 GCF_000764305.2 Hyalella azteca | reverse complement strand
TGAGTCACCGTATGTGATAGGAAAAATTTTTTTTTTTCACAAAAAAGGTCGTTTGTTTTCGCTTTCAACCATACTAAGGTCTTTTTCAGAAGGTAATATTTTGTCCTCGAGGTGCATCCGCGAAGTGCAGAGATTCCCTTGAATCCGTTGGCTTTAGTTCCGCGACGGCTTGAAGCCAAAGGCGCTGTCAATCTGCAGCCACTGCTGCAGCAAATACAAATTAATTATCCTGCATTTTAAAATTAAAAACAATACTAATACATAGTGAGGCCAGTTTTATGGATGTTTATTTACATCTTCCATGAATTAGTCAGAAATAGGCAAGGATATAGCTCATATGTGGCAACTCGCCCGCAACACCATCCGTGAGATGAAGGAATACTTAAGTTATAGATGAAATTTGCATCCGTTATGCACGATTGTGTTGTAGTTTTCAGTAATTTTGCATATGGAACGCTATGCCATGTAAAATGTTATTAATAATATCAGTAAAAAGTTCTTATAGTAATGTAAAAATTTTCAATCCCAGATCAGATGACTGAAGGTAGCAAAGAAAGTGGAAGCAAGTCTATGGCTTGACAGTAAAAGAAGCGCTGTGTGACGCCGTAATGATCTGACGGTGCCTGTTCCTGCTGGACACTTTCCACTACACAGAGTTTGATTCCGACACAAGACTGCGTCAACAACGAACTATCTCTTAACGCATATTTCCAGTGATCTAAGCAATTTCACCGCTGTGTGTGTGTGTGTGTGTGTGCGGTATCACTGGGAAAGAGTGGAAAAGAACATGAGGTGGCGCAGAGTGGGAAGAAAGAAAAAGGAGAAATTGAAAAGACATTAGGAGATGGATTGATGGATTGATGGATTGATTGATCATAATTCATTTACCTATAAATTACCTTATGCGCATAATTGGGTTGGCTATAGGTGGTTGGGGTTGGGAACCCGTCGGGGCTTTGGTGAAGGTAGGTGATAGGGGGTTGGTGGTTCTCTATTTACAAATATGCATTTTCGCTTTTTTGTATTTTTTTAGACAGTATAAAACAAAGACCTCCGATTTATCACAAACACACACTGTTCCGACTTCGTATCCTCCCAAACACTACACGCTACACGAACAATGCAACATTCCCACAACAAACATAGTCTTCCACCGCTATTTACTGTGATGAGGTTTGAAGACCACACTGCATTAAGAACGAAATTACGTAAATAAATATTTTAAAACTGAAATCACTCAATTTTACACGTAACTAGTTAAGTTTGAATACTAAATCTGAATCGAAAAATAATTTTCAACGGTATTCATATTGCATTATGTTATCGGTGATGATATTATTTGCATTGACATGGTCATAAATAAGATAATGAAGTTTATGGGTGACTGAATTAAACTTAAATGAATGAAAATCCATCAACGTTAGTCGAAGTTAACTCGTGCACAAAATTGGTAGTGCACGGGTTCGCTCCGCAATCCCACGAGTCCATGTCGCACACGTTTTATCTGCATTACTGAATTTACTAACAACTAAGACTCGCCTATATTTCACGTACCAATGCAATCAGTATGCGGTACCCAGTAGCTCCTGCTTCCATACTATGAAATTTTCTTCAATATTTTTCTAATTAAGAGACGCCAAAATTATATATACATTGCTACTGAGTAGTTTAGTCAGGATCTGTTTTTCGAATCGAAATTTCAGCATTCAATAAACTATTCTTACATGCAAACAAGGCACTAAAAACAGACGAAAACTAGTTCCATAGCATACACTCTAGTGATCTATCTCAGAATACTGCAAATTGTGCGAGTCGTTACTTTTATTTATCATAATTCATTTACCTATAAATTACCTTATTCAGTACTGCGCTCTTGGCCATCTATGCAACACCTTTTCCTGGTATGGCATTTTGTGAATAAAAAGTATTGAAAATAACTGTGAAATTAATAATCTTCTCATGCTCGTGCAGCGTTTTTTTAAATATTATTCGTTAAATAATTACTGAGCTTATTTATCACGATATTAAACTTTGTTGTAATTTCGTGACTGCGCATGGTAAGAATAGTTTTGTTTGAGATACAATTATTCATGATGCTCAGTAGGTGAACGGAGTCTTCAGTAGTTATGGAGAATATCTAGTTTCGCTCTAGGTTCTTAAATGGTCTTGCAATAATGTGATTACGTAGCAATTTCCACATATGGTGCTAGGGTCCTAATGCGAGAACTGCCTTGCCTGCATCCGGCTTAGGAACGCTAGGATGCGTAGGACAGCGCAGACGCAATGTAAGCATCGCTATGGTAATATTTAATCTCGCTTATTTCTTTGCGTGTATCGCTCTATAAATTTAGAAGACGAAGGAGAGTACGTAACCTCGACGTTCGTGGACCGCGCCATGAGCATAACTTTATGCCTCGAATTCGTCTTACAGGATTAGGTAAAACATAATTTAATTATGCGGTGTCAGCTTTTATTAAACCATATTGACTTTTATACGATTCTTAACAACCCGGCCACCTTATCGATTTCGCCCTAAACTTTTATGAGCACATGCAAGTTTTGAACCCCCAACTCGTTGCTCCAATCTTCATCACCTTAAACTACTCGGCAAAACGAGCTATTATTGACCTAAACGTACAAAATACTAGCTATTCTTTTATGCGTCATTGGCCGGTTTGCTTACAATTTTCCAGTACTGGTTTTCGTAACCCTATATAGAAACAAATATGGCGTGCGAAATATGTTACTAAAGCACTAGTTGGCATACCCGAGCCCTGCCACATGTGCGACGATGCGTTTGTTAGGAGCGAGTCTATAGGGAAACACGAGAAACATGTATGAGTCCACCAAAAAGTTTAATTTTTTGTGTAGAAAAGCTTCGTTCCAAAAATTGAATGCCAATGGTAATACTGAAATATACGAAAGAGAAACTTACATCACTCATGAGACGCATCTGCTGTATTATATAATATATTTTATACGATAATATATCATATAAAATGCACTAAGCCTATCTCTGTTCAATAACAACTGTTGTTAACAACAACAAATAATTTAGGCGCTATTGGTTTGTAGAAGAAAAAATTCAAAGAATTTCGATGCGCTGAATGCATTGCCACAAGGAATATCATTCACCAAGTTATCGCTATGATATAATTGGCTGAGTCGCCAGTGGAGCACAATCGCCGGCATAAACATTCGACTTCACGAGGTTAGTTTGGCCGTTATTCAACGATTCTAGTATAGGAAAATATGCTTCGTTTTAGCAAATACATGAATATTTTTTAAATTATTGTGGATTCCCGAAGCATGTCAAGAGGCACTTATACGGGTCAGTTTCTTCTTTTGACATCGTAACCCTAAGCGCATTTAGCGCTGGGGCACAAAATTTTATTACAGACTCAATCAGATATCCTCAATAATCTATGCTGCAGAGACTTTCTCATATAAATGACTACTGAACACTTTGAAGGTAGAGAGCTTCCACTGGCAATTATATCCCAGACTAAAATATTCTCACCTACTGTCCCGCCATCACAAGCATTATTTCGCAGCACAGATAGGTATCATGACTACAAGCACAAAATAAAATGTTGTGAGTTTGTCGATGTAACGCCATCAAACCCTGGAATTAGAAGAAACCTATTCATTATTAAACATGTTTTGCCTGTTTGATGTCTCCTTCTAGCCCACCAGATGGAGTAAAATTTTTAGTGCGATAATGCATGTATCAATTAAGATTTATACAGATTGAAAAAGTCGTGAAAGACTTTTTACATATTATTATTCAAAAACATGAATAACACCCGCATTTTCAAGTGATTAATGAGAATTGATAAAGACGGGCGATGAGGGTTTCAATTTTCATGAGGAGAGAAAACTCTGGTGTAAAATAATCGAGTACCTCGCAGGTTAAATTTCCTGTGTTGAGTTTCCTAAAATTCACACGATATATAAATATATTTCTGTTGTGACTTTAGACTTAGAGCATGGGAATATACTATAATATAATCATCAATATGTAGTTGATCAATTACTGCTACCGATAATTAAACGATCGAAACGCTGGAGAAATATGACGATATCAGTCCAGTGCTTCTTCATGAGCGGAAGATATAAATATCAGCGGCTTCTTGGGTACGGCGGTATTTTATTACTATAATAAATTATCGCCGTACTGTCCTGGGTGATATAATTTATTGGTGGCAGATAGCGCTGGCGATGTCACCTAATATTAAATTATACTTTTAATGTCAAAGCCATATATATAGCTTAATCTCAAAGCTTTGGTACGTTAAACATCGGCTTGTCGTAACTGTTAGTAAGCTCAGTAATGTAGATAGAACCTGTGCGTTTTAGCTTCGTGGGCTTGCTGAGCGAAGCCGTGCACTACAAATTTAGTGACCCAGTCAGCTTCAACTAAAGTTGATGAATTTTCATTCATTTGGGTTTAATTTAGTCACCCATCAACTTCATTATGTTATTCATGACCATGCCAATGCAAATAATATCATTACCGATAACATGAATATCATTAAAAATTATTCTTTAAGTCAGTTTTAGTATTCAAACAGACCTAGTTACGTGTAAAATTGCGTGATTTTAATTTTAAAATATTTATTTAATTATTGTCATTCATGCAGTGTGGTTTTCCAAACCTCACTTTTTAAATCGAAGAAAATGTGTTTCGTTTGATGAAAAGATGCGATAAACGTTTGTACGTTGTTGACGCTGGCTGGTGTCCGAATCAAACGCTGTTGTGGTGGAAAGCGTCCAGCAGGAACAGGCGCGCGCGCTTGCCACCGTCAAATCCTGAGGACCTCGCACAGCGATTCCTTCAATTGTCAAGCCTTAGAAGTGCTTTAATATTCAAATTCATTTCGACGTTAGAAAGACTTTATTTAGTAAAATGGGTACACTAATTTTCGTTCTTTACACTTCTCCTATGTTGAATGCATTCATCAATTGTACTCATAGGATGCTTACCCAAGCTCCTTGGCCTGGCTACTTTTTAGTAGTTTATCCTTTTAATTGACACGGTAAGTGAGACGGTAAGACCACATGTACTACGTCGCAAAACAAACAATAAATAATGTCACATACTTACCAAGTATTTAACTTCCTCTGGTACCATCGGTCATCTTTATTCTTTATTCTTTCACAAACAGAAGCAGCATAGCACGACTCAATAGAAAGAGAAAAACATGCTATGTATTTGGTAATAAAAGCTTCCAGGTGAGAAGCCCATACAAGCTATAAGAAAGCTTCGCAGGCGTAATATGTGACAAGTATGAACGTAATAGTGGCAACAAGTGCAACGAAAATTAATACAAATATTACGTTCTAAAGGAAAGGCACTACATAAGTAAATTGCCACAAGAAAAAAAATACATGATAAACAAAGCTAAGTTAATATTGAGCAAGAATATGATGACAAAATTTTGTCTTTCCAATGGATTTAGATCAGTTTATTCTGAAATGATCAGGCAGTTCATTAAAATGCTTTCCACAATTAAAAACAGTACCATTTTTCTCTATTTCTAAGCGGACCGGTGGAAGGTTGAGACGAACGCCTCTAGTATCATGGAAATGATGAGGAAAAAGAGAGGCAAAAAAACATTCAAAATGACGCTGATCAAGAAAAAGTGCCCTATTCATAAATTGTAGAAGCCTAAATTTGTACATGTCTTCGAATTTCAGGATTTTTGAGTGTCTATATAATCTGTCTCTTATACACATCTAGATGTGTATAAGAGACAGGGCAAAACCTCTGCTGGATCGTTCCACGAGTGAGTCACACAAAACGATCACGATGTGAT
>NW_025944988.1:0-854 GCF_000764305.2 Hyalella azteca | reverse complement strand
GTGCTGCAGTTGAGCGCCTGTTTTCCATAGGCAAGGACATCTTGAGTGCCAAGAGAGCCACCCTGTCAGATGCCAACTTTGAGAGGCTGATGTTCATGAAGGGCAACAATCATCACCTCGAGGAGATGAAGGCGAAGGGCATGCCAGAGTAAAAGGAGTGTGTAACCCTGGTGTAACCTTAATATTTCTTATTTATTTGAATGTCAACTACTGCCTAATTTCATTTGTTCATTTAATTATTTATGTTACGTACATCATGATCAAATTTGATCTTGGCATGCTACATCTTTTTGGAAAGCTCCTTTTCAAGGCTTAAAGTTCAGCTCTATAGGCCTTTTTTCAGAGTTCCCCCCCCCCAAATCAAGCCAAATCTAAATTTATACATTAAAAATTAGCGGTTAGAGGTTAGCGGCAAATTCCGCTACATTTTTCGGTGATTCATCGGTTTACCGTTATCGAAGCTAACTTTTCAGTTAGCGGATTAGCGGTTATCGAAGCTAACTTTTAGGTTAGCTGTGCCCACCACTGGCTATTTGTACCAAGTGAGTTTACGCGAAAAAGAAGGCAAAATATCAACTACTTGCTGGTATTTTTAGTCAAATTAAGCTAATGAATAAATTCTTTACGTTTCTTTTAAGATGAATGAATAAAATCTAGCGAGATGCAAATTTAGTTCAAGCAGAAAAATCTTTAATTGAAAATCTAATATCCTCGACACTGGCGAAACCGTTTTTAGTACACGAAATAGTGCCGCAACTTAAAGTTCTTAAAGTTCGATGACTTCATGTTTACGAATGCTCATCGTTTTTAAGTCGGTTGTTCGTTCTTAGATTTTATCGTAGCTTTCAGTTAAC
>NW_025944987.1:0-206873 GCF_000764305.2 Hyalella azteca | reverse complement strand
TATCACTTGTGAGAAAATGTGTGTAAAGTTTGAAAATGATCATGAAACATGAAGCTGAGATATATACAAAAAACCGTCATTTTCTTGCAAAAATAATGTTTACATGTAAAAATTATATAGTAAAATCTACTTTTAGGAAGCAAGTCATATATCAAAATGTTCATCAGCACCAGCCGCGTGCACATGTGAAGTTTCATTTAATTGCTTCGGTTTTACCAGGAGTTATTGACGCAAGACTGCAATTTTTGCAATAAATTGTCGAAATCTTTGGGGTTTCACATCATTTTTGATATGAAATTTTTTTTTTGGATCGAGACCTACATAAAAAGTTGTTAAAAGCGATTGGGCAGGCAGTGGAAAAAGTTTGAACCAAATCGGAGCAGCCGTTGCCAAGATATGATTGAAAAAGTAAAAAAGTACCCTCCATTCCGCGATTTTCAAATACAAGAGTATTAGTTGGCTTGATACCAATATCAATACGCGAAAGACGCGGGGTAAAACCCGGGGTGGCCCCCCATTTTTACTGTCCAACAGCAACAAGGACTATTTTGTTAATTAAAGTTACAAGTTATTGATATGAGTACACTTATTTGCCCCTTTGAATTCCAAATGGCTTGAATTCCAGCTAGCTTATAGATTTGATCCTTAACTAGCATTAAGGAATGAGGGGAAGTTCAAATTTTCTGATCCAATATAGAAGCACCAAAATTGAAAGACAAAAAAAAATCTTATACAAATATATCATGGCCAATGTCAGGTGTTCAGGGAAAATTAGAGAATCAGGATGGAATTCAGGATGAGTAAAAAATAAGAACAGGTACTAATGTATTTGATAAAAAAATTCAATTTCTTTATTGAAATCAAATGTTTTCAACTGAGAAAATTGTTAGGCTGGATTGAGCTTGCAAAGATCTGCTCTCACTGATTAAGTAATATTTAGTATTAGATGACAGAATTTACTTGTTTATTGTTTGACTCTGATAATTTAAATAAACAAATTCTCAGGTCATTAATTGCACATATATGAAGTAATATTTGTGTAGTTCTAACCTGCACTCGAGTAAGACACAATGTAGGTCAAGGGAGCTGAATTAATTGGCCCAAAGTTGCCAAGGTATGATCCAGGCAGCTGGCTGTAGCCAATTACACTTCTCCATAGAACAAGATTTTTGATGGATATGGATAATGGAGAATGATCAACAAGAATAAACATATGTTGCAATCACTGTGACAGATGCCAACCAAAAAGAGTGGCAGTAACCAATCCATGCAGTGTTGATCAATCAACAATTTTTGCTTGGCCATCAATGCCAATTTAAGGTCAAGATGGCTGCATAGAGAACTTGCAAAGAGGCTGATAGATCAACCTCCTTTAACAACATACATACTTCACAGCTTGGACATAGAGGTAGAGGCAATTCAACTAGTAAGAATCTTGCAGCTTCAATCAAGGTAGGAATGCTCTAGTTTTGGCTTGGAAAATCACAATTTTTCATACATGACATAAACCTTATACACTACATGACCAGAGAGAGATTGATAATTGCATCAGTAAATATAAGTATTAAGACCAATATGATGCTGGTATTGTTCAAGATTTGTTATAAAATAGGTATCTTGGCCCAAGATTGGAATTTCAATATTTTATACCATAATTTTGTGGCTCTATGGTAATATATTTTCAAAATATTTGGAATCTTTTGTCCTGATTATGCATCGAGATTAAAAATTTGATAGGAAGGAGTTCATCTAGCAGAATCATAGCATGAAAAATGATGGGAAAGCCCAAATTGTATATAAATAAGGCAGTAACATTTGATGTCTACTCTTTCCACTCTAGAAAATTGAGCAAAAGCTAACAAAAAATTGGGAGACAAAAAGGCCTGTCTCCCAGGCCAAAGGCAAATTTTTTAAATGCCTTTTTCCAAAAGGCATTTAGTTCCACTTATTTCTAGCCTTTGCTCTCTTGCCCGATTTTTCTAGAATATGTAAAAAAAGAGCAGCAGATTTTAATGGATTGGTCTGACCATTTTGAAAATTGCCTGTAAAACAATAGTTTTTGCCTGCAATTTTTAGAAAATTCTGTCTAATATTCTTGATTGGTACACTTGCAAGTTGTAATCTGGTACACATTTATTCACTGCTTCCCTTTTGCTTTCAATTTGAAAAATTGTTTAGAAGTTCCCTGAAATTGTGGGTAAAAACTATCATTTCACAGGATCATTTTAAAGCTTGTGGGTAATATTAGGCATTTTATCTCATTATGGCTCCTAAGCCTCCTATCAAAAGCCATAAGAATGGGTAATATTAGCCAGACTTATTTGCATTTCTGTCCAATTTAAAAGTGGCTTCAGCCCAATTTTCCAGTTATGCTTCCATGGAATTCTACCCACTGCAAGTGTGGAAAACGTCTACTTTTAGGGCCACGACTAGAGGTTTCCCACCATTTCTGGAACTGCAAGCTTTCTGCCAGGTGAATTACCTCCTATCCAATTGTTGACAAAAGTGCACGATCGGCCCGCAAGATCCCAAACATGGTGGCAGGGAATTATTGTGAGTACTTATTACTTACTTATTGTGCGTTTGCGAGAGCATCGCCCGGTCCGGCTCAGCGGGGGGGGGGTGATGCATTCAAATTCAAATTCGGTCCACCACGCCCCACGGCCAGTGTAGCTGTCAGCTGACTTTCTTCAGAAGTGCAAAAGCTTTTGCCGGTGAAGGTGTTTTACGATCGGTCCATAAAGAAGCGTTGATCGGTTCAAAATGACATAAGAACAGGTTCTTTTGAATAACCTATGGATTGCCACCATGATTCCAAATGTACTTAGGTACAATTCATCACGTTGGAGCCACAAAATTTCAGAAACAAGTTGGAAAATCCAATTTAGCCCAAGTGGCTAGTGACTACTGGCTACCCTACAAGGCTTAAGGCTACAGCTACAGTACAAGTAGCACATTGTTGCAAAAATTGTTTAAATGAACATCATAAAAAACTACTAAGAAAGAAAAAGTTTCCAAGTTTGAAACTAAATCTATTAATTTCAATACTGATTTTTCATTTTCAATCCCAACAATGTTCGATGGGAAAAAGAAATCTTGTTACAGATGCATAAAAACTCCAATTCATCTGAGATGACTCAGATGAGTAGGCTACCTAACATTGTGTTCTGAAACCAAACTTGTTTAGGTATACCACAAATTACAAACTTAGTGATTTGTGTGTGATTTTCGTCACTACCAACGGACAACCTGTTCAAAACAATATTTAGGGATTTTTGTCCACAAGTCCACAACAGTCAGGGCTTAGGCTAATACAAATTTGAAAAACATCCAATACGACAATATAGTCATATTGGCTGAACATTTACGTTTCAAGAGAATGAAGAGATACAGATTTCAAGACCGTAATTGTTGCTATGATTGAATAATGACACTGAATACTCGATATTTTTACGAGCCGAGAGAGTTTCTTGCCCAAAAACAAAACTAAGGGTGCAGCTTGGTGAACGGAAACCAGTTCACACCATCACAAATGCATTCTATCCCGCATATACATCGTCAGCACAACGACAATTGATATTGGAAAAGAAAAAATATTGCTACATATAAATATACTACACATTCAAATGTTATCTAGTAATAAATAGAAACAAATCAAGAAAATAATACGCAACACGTACCCCACTGTTCCTCCCCGTAGCTCTCGTTATGTTCCAATAATGTGAAAACTTGCAATGGAGTTCAAACTTTTAAAAATGCATCAACACTTCGGATTAAAACCGAACGCAATGAAGTTGTGCAATGTTACAGAAACACAGGTCAGACAACTTTTACATAAGAAAACTCCAAATACTTAGAAATTACATATATGGGATTGCGACCCTAAAACGGCGGCCATGATGGCGCCATTCCCTAGCGTTATTGATTCCATAAAAAGACGCGACCCACTACCACTGTACGAGCAATCCTCCCATCCTCCACTCCCCTACGCTTTTACATACTTTGCAATTGGCGTCCTGCTGTTTCTATACATTTGAAGTAATATTTAAAGCGCCTAACAGATGCTACTTCATTTGTATGAATGTCTCATTCGTAACCCGTATCGTTATTTAGAAAAATATGGACATTTGTAAAAAAATAAGTCGTCTATGGGCGTTTAAAACGAAAATAATTACTCTTTAAATATATTCTGGCAACCTGCAACTGAGATGCAATGTGCAAGGGTTGGCCGGTCCTGTTGTGGAATATCACATCGTCACATCGGCTTGGACTTGATTTTCCCAGCGCAGAAATGTTGAATGATAACTTAAAATTGAACAACGTAATACATATCACGCGAATTAATCGTGTCATTGATATAATATTTTTATATAGCAATAACCGTAGTTAAATTCTTAAATCGTTGTCACTACCGTTCTTATATCATAGGCATTTTTGACTTTCTATTCATTTTTCCTACTTGCTATTGAATTTACCCCGCGTTACTATTAATATTGCACGCAGATAGTACGAGAAAGCGACAGTTAATTTGAAAACAGATCAAACTCAGTATATTTATAGACACAGCAAACAAACATAAAATACACAAACACAATGAGTTTCCGGAATATAATTCCTCGAATTGTTTAGGAGGTGATGGGAACGAACAGATTGAGCGTCTAATTTTACTTTCATCAGTTTCATGTTGATCGAAAAGTGTGGTTGAAAACATTTACAATTTTTAAATTAATTCATTGACTTAGAAAGTGTTGACAATGCTAGGCACAGAAATTTATAAAAAAAACTTATGATGTAAAAAAGAAGTGATACATACATATACGAGATTACAAAATAGTCTAAACATTCTGATGAAGCTGACACTTACTTGTATTGAAATTTTAGAATTCCTTTCCATAATATTTTTTGGCACAGAGAATAGACACATTGAGGACCTACAGACGTAATAAGCATAAGATCGTCCTAGTTGATTTATCCTCCAACGTTACATTTTCACTTTTAACCGGAAATCAACCCAGAAAATATGCTCAGAGAAAACGATAGGATCTCAATTGCAACTAAATACAATCTATGTTGATATTCATGAATGCATATTAAACCTATCGGGACTGGGGTGAAATAACCATTGGAAAACGAAGTGCTGTAAAATGTCGAGCAATATTTAATCAATGTCTAATAAGTAGAGGTAATAAATTGTCATGGAAACATGAAACCATTTGCGATTGAGCTGGTAAGCAAAATAATTATTTGCGAGCTGTTACTCAAGGGTTTTCTATCAACGGAAGGCTCCATGCACAGACCTCTGACAATGCAAATTTGAAGCTATAAAGTGTACCTACGAACGTACGTATTGCCGACTATTTACCGAGCGGTAATGCGTTGTATGGCGTGCGGCGTGGAACAAAGACATTGAATGTTAATAGTGCAAGTCAGACCCCTAGTTGAACAAATTTGTTTATTGTTGAAGTGATACGTGCGTGGCAGACCCCTAGTTGAACAAATTTGTTTACTGTTGAAGTAATATACGTGTGTGTTAGACCCCTAGTTGAACAAATTTGTTTATTGCTGAAGTACAGGGTGTTTCAGAATTAAGTAACCCTTTTAATTTGTTAATAAATAAAAAACTAAGAACGTTATGAAGTTGAAACTTGTCTTATTTAAAAGAAGAACATTTTTAAAAGGGTTACTTAATTCTGAAACACCCTGTATTACGTGTGTGTTAGACCCCCTAGACGAACAAATTTGTTTATTGTTGAAGTAATACGTGTGTGTTAGACCCAGAGTTGAACAAATTTGTTAATTATTGAAGTTATACGTGTGTGTTAGACCCCGAGTTGAACAAATCTGTTTATTGATGAAATGATATGTTCGTGATAAACCTCGAGTGAAATAAACCATTATCAAGGAATTTAAAAACAAAGAAGATCGCATTAAACTTCACCATTACTTTATAAAGGAAAACGTTTAGGAGTCCAGCTCCATCGTCAGTTCGACAAATATATAATGTAAATACGATTAATTTATAGATCAAAATTCAAAGTCAGACAATAAAACCTAAAATTATGGAGAGAAATAAACAGATAGAAGACAAATCTACCGAAGATACGACAGCAAAACTGGCCTATCTGATAATAATCTAAATGTGAAGAGAACAGAGTGCGGAATTTTCCTTTAAAAGATTTGGTGAATTTCTATGCCATCTTCTTTGTTATTCCTTGATAATTTGCAAAATAAGCAATCAAGTGATTTTAGTACCTTTAAATCATTATCTAGTTGATGTGATAAGTGAACGTCAAAACCCGAGTTAAACAAAGTAGTAAACTGATCAAGTTATACGTCTCAGGTCAATGTATACACATGAAAAAGCCTTTAATCAAACAATTTCGTGCTTATGTTGATTATAATTTATAACAAAGCAGGGGTATTGCTGCCAGCCCAGTTAGAATGTTTAACGCACTTGCGTGCCCCATGAAACGCCAGGCAATACAGAGCGTAAACGTAGGTACGCAGTGGCGGGGAATGTACGCCACATTCTTGGGGTTGTGGGCAACGAAGCCGTCACAAAAGCAGGACGAAGATATCCAGTCGCTGTGAAAGGAACGATCCTCCCTCCACCCCCTCGTATGCCATGGGTAGACCCTCCCACCACACATAGACGGGGGTATGTTAGGTTAGTCATAAATTCTCACGTTGCTCGCCGCTTTTGAACACGAAAGCCTGACATATTGTGTTAGGTTCTATACGTTAGACTTACGTTTTTAAATTTGTTATGGTATAGCAGCGTGATGGTTTAATAACCGATTATTTACTGGAAATTTGCATCAAAATTATACTATTTTTTTTACAAGGACGTCAGTCAAAGGATTTTGTGAAACTTGTCCGCGACTCCGAGAAGCAAAGTCTGGAATTGAGTTTAGAACTGCAATGGTTGAACTACTATGTGAACTGCTACAATAATTTGTTTTTGTTTCTCCTCGATTGGGAGATAATGCAAATTAGGATGAAAATAATTTTAAAACGGGAAATAGATGCATTGACGGAGGCTGATGGAGATATGAAAGATATGAACGATGTAACCAGACAGTTTGTGGGGGTAAAGCGAAACACTCATGTTTGTGGCTGGGGGATGAAAATACAAAATAATCGAAACCGCCATGGACATTCAAAATTAACTAAACATTTATGTTTGTAGACATTTATACTCTCCCAACAAGAACTTGAAGTTCAGCTGACTAGCGATATCAAAAGGAACGACAAACCAACGCTAGGCATCGCAGGTTCATCCCTATTCAACAATTATTAATGAAGTTCATCTGCATTTATGGCAAATTGGTTTTGAGCAAATGCAAAGTTCCTAAATGCTTCTTAAGGTGATTATGTACTAACAATGGCGGCTCACGATGGCACTGGAGTGGACTAATGACATAATTTAAAAGCAAAGAATAGTCCATAAAAATTCATATCTTTATAGAACACGTTATAGAAAGATATAAATTTTTTTGGACTATTCTTTGCATTTAAATTATTAGTTAACCTGTGATTTGAGCAAATAAGTAACATCAATTCTTTAACGACATTATGTCTCGATAGTGCGATGCACTGTCGGTGAACGACCTCTAAGCGCTAGGCACATGCAGCGCTGCGCTGGTATTGATTTTTTCACCGCGATTCGCATGGCATGCAAATCGCGCATGACAGATCAACAGGAGATCTTTATTTAGACAGGCAATACTAAACTCGCAATGCACAGAGAACAAGCTCCATAAAATCAATACAGCCTGTACCGGCGGGCGGGGGCTTGGAAGAGGCGTGTTGCAGCGTCGAGCCTGGGCCGAAACTGGGAATTATTTCAATTCATATGAAAATTTAACTTAAAATATTCCTGCGGCTTGCATGGTTTTGATAGAAATGAGCGTCTCTGGCAAATAATGATTTTGAGATGAACACAAAATTTATTTGAAAATAATAATTAAATGGCATAGCAAACCTGTTTAGGACTCTGAATTTGATCTAAAGGTTCAGAAACTTAATTTAATTTTATTTCTGATAATCAATTTTCACACATAAAGCAGCAATAATTACGATTATTGCGAGAAGTCTTGATTGCACAGTCTACGCTTCCTCACGCACCTAGCAAACTTGTCATGGCGAAGATTGAATTTACGTCAGTGTCATCTTTAATTAAAATATTATTTATGATTAATTATTCGATTAGCCATTTGGAGACGAATCTAAAATTGAAAAAAAGTAAGATATGAAAACTATAACTTTTTAACTTCAATAAAAAATTTGAAGCACTTTAAACGAATTAGTGGAACAAATTAGGCTACGGATTAACGTTACAAATTAAACTTTCTGCTTGTTTACTGTTGTATGACGTCCCTGAAATAAGTCCCACGCTTGACAAATATGATAACAAATCATATATTGAAGATAAACCATAAATGAAAAAAATTCCTTGAAACAATTTTGCTTGATAATTTTTATACTCGGTAAATAGTATTGAGGAGCCTGCAAAGTTCCTAATATCGACGTAATTTTTGTATCCTCAAAAGGAGCAATAGTAATAACGATATTATGTATAGGAGCTTTTGATAATGCAATAAATGTACTATTTACACATCACAATGAAATATATTTTATTATAGTGTCAGTGAGAAGCATCAGTCAGCTAAAATTTCAACATCAATGAACACTCTAAAATTAATAGATCCTTATGAAATTCTTATCTATTGAATACTTTTATATTAAATTAAATTCTACCGAATAACTATAGCGAATATTGTTAGTTAATATAGCTAGGACTATAGTTAGTTCGGCGATCTCATGCCCGTAAATATACAACAACAACAACAACACGAAACTCATTTCAACTTTACCGGCAGCATTCGTAAATTAATGCAGCAAAGCTCGCACTATTTCTTAATTGAATTTCTGCATTATTAATTAACAAATTAATGAGTGCCGGTAGCGCGAACAGACAGCGCAGTGCCATAATTATTATGCGTTTCTGTTCAACATTAATGCGTATATGTATGGTTACACCCAAATGTCGTCAGTACCCGCCTCCAGGGAAACAAGCAAGCCTCGTAGGAATAACATTATTGGCGAGACCAGGAGCTTTTTATATGCAGGTTGCGAATGAATCCAACAAACGGCCTTTGTAATCGGTGAGTGTAGAGTTCGGGGCGTGGAGAGGGATGCCTTTGTGGAGGGTTGGGGAGTGGAGGGATGGAGGGGAGTGGAGGGGTGGAGGGGAGTGGAGGGATGTAAGGGGGGTGGAGGAATGGAGGGGAGTGGAGGAATGGAGGGGAGTGGAGGAATGGTGGGGGATGTAGGGATGGAAGGGAGCAGAGGGATGGAGAGGCGTCGAGTGAGATATAGGAAAGGAGAGATGGGAAGGCTGGGTAGAGGGACGGGAAAGGGTGATGTGGGGGGAAGGGTGTAATGGAGAGAAGGGTGATGTGAAGGGAGGGGAGTGCAGGAGCGGCGAGAGAAAGGGAGCCGGAAATGGCAGGACGGAACTCCCAAGAAGAGATGGAGGAGTATATATAGTTGGTAAGGTTACAATGAACCAAGTGTTGCCAACATGACTGCGTCAGTCACCTACCAAGTTTTGCCAACATGACTGCGTCAGTCACCTACCAAGTGTTGCTAACATGACTGCGTCAGTCTATTGCCAAGTGTTGCCAACATGACTGCGTCAGTCACTTTATGGTCATAGTTGTCCCTAAAATAGGGTAATAATTCAGACGTTTATGGTCATAGTTGTCCCTAAAATAGGGTAATAATTCAGACGTTTATGGTTTCTATAAATTATTTATGCTGCTTGTATTAAATTTAAAGGTTGATAGATACACGAGGCGTTGTGTTCGAGTGATGAGACGTAAAAGGTGCATAGATGTTTGAGGGAACATCATCGGAAAAATGTGATGAAAGTTTCATCAACGATGCTACAAACAAACCAGATTCTTTCACAACATTTCTTATGCAAACAAGGCTTCCTACTCACACACTGTATAATGTAAACTTTATACGCTGTATAATGTAAACTGTATACTTTGTATATTGTAAACTGGCCAAAGGGCAGGTTATATGCTGAGGAAATTTAAGAATAACACAACAAAGTTCATATTTGTAATATATTCGATGGTTTTCCTACCTCTAAAGTCTAAACTATCATAGTAAATTAGTCCTGCTGGTTTTATGTCAAGAAATTTTTCATTAAAATAATTCTTATTTTGAAGCATAGTTAGTTCACTATGTAAAGAGATATAAATTTTCATGTAAGGTTAAAATTAAATGAAAGCAACTTCCAGCTTAAAAATGTTTCATTCATTTATTACAGGGAAGAAAAAACTTAAATTTTGTTATTACGCTCTATAGAATGTGTTTGATTTTGAGCAGCAAAAAATAATAAAATGATGTTGTATGAAGCCGTACTGCCTCACCGCTCATGTCATTTTTGTATAGAAAATACGTCGCAAGCTGCAGGACAGTGAAATTAGAAGTGAACTTGCTGTACTATAAGTACCTTAGATGTACCAATGTACACTGTCTGTTAGAAAAAAACGGTGAAAAAAGGTCCCACTGGCGTTCTAGTGGCCGGTCGCTCCGTGAAAATAAACTGTTTCGCCGTTTTTATCAGATGTTTTATGAATTTCTAGTGTTAAATTAGAATAAAAACGGCGACACGGTGTTTCTTTTCACGTGCAGACCGGCCACTGAAACGCCGGTAATACCGTTAACGGTAATTTTTCTAACAGTGTAACTGACGGGATATAAATGATCGTCGATTGTGATCTTAAAACTTCTGAAATATATTTACCTATCATATCACTAAAAATGAGCTATAATTAATGATTACAAGTAAACTTATTAAAAAATTGTTTAATCTCAGCACATTATTCCGACAACAAGACAGACAAGTGGTCGTTACTCGAAAATCGTGCTATAAAAAAAAAACACTTTTCTCGCAGTGGCGTCACAAGCCTTGATACTATAAGAGGTTCGAGAATCTTCGGTCATGTTGTTAGCAGTAAGTTGAAAGTGTGAAAAATTGTTACCATATTGTTATTATGAAAAATACATACATTTTAGGATGTATGAGGGTCCGGCCCGAAATCTAAACTGCAGATTGCTAACTGCACGCACCTTAGTCGAGATCATGAATTTATTTTATACTTGAAAGCTAGTCGACAAATGTCTCACTAAATAAATGTAACAGCATTATTAGCAAACTTTGCTACAGATTGATAATATAATGAACTATAGTTTACTATATAGATAGCTTACGATAAAGTGAACATACTAAAATACTCCTGGCCTTCAGTTCTAATGTTTTACGACCCAAAAAGTCCTGAAATTCTGGAAACACTAAAACTTCATAAAGTCCAAACGAATAAACAACGAACTACAATAAACTTTATCATATAATTATTATCTTAAGGTTCTATAGAGTCGGTGTGGTCTGAGAGTTTATTAGAATGTCGCATTCGTCGAGCTTGTACGAGCTGGGCGACGGTCTCGTAGAGAGGCAGGTTGTTGGTCTCAGGCAGCGCGAGCAGCAGGCACGCTGACACGAACGACATCACTCCGTACACCAGCAGCATCAGCTCAGGCTGCTCCTCTGGCTGCCGGGATGTACAAGCACTTAATAATAATAATAGCAGTTTCAGCGTTTATTAGGCCGCAGGCCTGTCGCCGATTCTTAACATCGCAGAACATTCACAGCATTTTGCGGTCTTGAACTCGCAACTCACTGCTACAATTCTGCTGTGTAACCGCCCGGCCTCCTTGCCGATTCTGACCAGAAACTGGCGCACAGAGCTGGGATCGAACCCGCGCCTCTCTGCGCCAATCTTGGTACTCTGAACTGTAACCACTGGGCCACCGTGCCCAGTGTCACTTACACACAATCATTGAATGTAACAATCTTCGACTAATAAAATTCATAAATAAATAAATAAAAGATTTAAAATAACATTATGATTCGAAATTTTTTATAATTACTTGATTCATGAAATTGTCTATGTATATGATCACTTGATCGGGCTCTTCATGGAGAAAATTCAGTCGGATACAAGGGAATCGTGCAAGACTGACTAAAACGAGTGGTTTTAATCCAGCGATCGAACGAGCCGTTGCTGCAGTGTCTTGGTATACACGTTATAATATTCATGAGATAAAATTAGATAATCTTTTATAGTAATGCGTGTACAGCATAAGATTCAATGTATTTTGCTGCAATGAGTGTAAAGCCAACATTTATCATATTTTTTTCGCAATGCATGAAAAATATTATATATATTATATTTCATTGCAATGTATATAAACGTTGCAATATATATAAACCCAGATAATCGTGCTAGCAGTATATCGTACTAGCAATATACCGTACTAGCAGTATAGCAGTATATCGTACTAGCAATATAGCAGTATATCGTACTAGCAGTATAGCAGTATATCGTACTAGCAGTATAGCAGTATATCGTACCAGCAGCATCTCCATGAGAGGTGGCACGCAGTAGCCGAGGTTGTTCATGAAGAAGCCGACGCTGGAGCCCAGCGAGCGTACAGTCGTAGGGAAGAGCTCAGCTGTCAGCAGCAGCGTCATCTGACATCGTCATAAATAAAGCAGATAACGTATCACAGACATTGTTATCTATTGGTAAAATTAAGGATATGAAGCATCACTGACATTGTTATCTATTGGCAAAATAATGGAGAGAGAATGTCGCTGAGAAATCGATCGGGTCTCGCAACATGAAAATAACGCAGATTAATGATAAAATTGTTATTAATTAAGTCGGCTAGGGGCATGAAAATATATGAGATAAGGTATCGCTGAAATTGTCAACTTTAGAGTCGTCTCGGTACATGAGGCACTTGCTCAATAAATTATTTTGTCCTGACAAATATTGAAAGACTTAGGGATGCCTTAGTCTTTCATGCATTCATGCAATAAAATAAAATTCCAACTACCACTCGACAATGCGTCCTTGAATGTGGATGTAACAATTTAAATCTTCATAAACTTATAATTACTTGCAAAATATATAATTAATTTGCACAAAGACCTGAGATACTCCCACCAGCGTGATGTATGCGAACACAGCAAGCGCCATCACCACCCATTCTGAAACGAGTAGTGTATTTTCTTACCTTATATTTAACACAGTTATGTATATATGACATATACACGTATTTGTTGATAATCAGGCATGAGCCAGCGATGCATACATATTATTTCTGAGAAAGCCTCGTGAAAATATTAGCACGGGAATGAAACAAACAAGAGAATGTCTATTATAACGTGGCTTATGTAAGCAACACATTTTGTAGCGTGCTCGGAAAACGACGAAGTCCTTCTGGAGTGACGTGAACATCCTTGAACTAGTGCAAGAATGAACTGTGCCAGCCTGAGTCTTGCGTCTAAACTCACGCATAACGAAGTAATTTCACAAAAGTTCTACTGAAACATTATATTATAATTATATTTAAAGTTTGTAATTAATAATCATTGTCATATGATTATAATTATTATCTTACCTACTTGGAAATGCACAGCCTTGAGAGCGGCCAGAGCGAGCATGATGGCGGCGGTGAGAACAGCGCACATGAAGCCCACCTTCTTGCGGCCGTAGCGCCCCCCCAGGGGCGTGACCACGAGTGTGCCGGGCACCTCCAGCAGCCCCAGCAGCGCCAGGTACAGGAACGGCGACCTGCACGACCAGTTCTTAAAATATTTGGGGTTGGCAATAGTTACAGAATTTTTAATCAAACCTTTAATGTTGTTGAATGTCGAATGCAAACATGCTTTCATGGCTGTACTTCATAATGAACCTTCATTATGATTTTGTCGCTGTTTGAGAATGACGTTTCTGAAATTGTGACACAGCGAAATAGAAGTAAATGTGTGGTTCTGATGTTTTTCTTATATACTATCTGCTCATAAAGTGCGTGAGAGAACAGGCCCTGAGAAGCGGACTCTAGTATAGGGTGCACTTGATGAAAACAAGTACATACAAAATTCATTTAAATTCAAAAAAGCTAATTATTTTTGATATTCTGTATCATTGCAGTATTGTATACTGCATACTTGTGGGTGGTGGCGCTGAGAGGCAGGCTGATATACAAGGTGCCCTCAAAGAACCACAACACCGTCAGCACGAGGGTGAGTCTTCGCATCTCTGACGTCTCCACCAGACTCATGAGGTGCGACTTCAGGGACCCTGAGCTGTCAGCGCTGCTCTGACGCAGCTGCTCCTGGGGGGTGAACAAGTATTGGTTCATCTCTAACCGTCATATATTAGCTGTTGAGCTCTCGAATATGTTTAACGAATATGTTGCATCCACGAATATGTTACATCTACGCTCAAAGGCAATTCTGAAACATTCACAGGTTGCGTAAAACATCAATGATTGTAGTAGAACTCTGAGAAACTCATATCTTCATTGAAAAAACATCTGTTAATGTGTTTGCACTCTGACATTCATCCTTAACGATAAATCAGCTATTGTGGTTGAACTCATATTTACGGCTTTCTTAGGCAAACAATCAATTATTTGCTTTTAAGGGAAATGTGACATATTCACATACACAATTAAGAAGCGATTTATCACAATTTATTGATTTCTTAGCGCCCAAAATTTTGTCATCGACTCTTTTTGAGAGATCATTTTACTGTTCGACAATTTTAAAATTTAAGCCGGAATCACAAAATAGCAAACGTAGGACGTAGTGATCTCAATTCTTATTGAAGGCAACCAATTGAAGGACAAAGCCATAAATTGTGTCCCCCTGCACTCTAGTCTTCCGTATGTCGCATGCTTGCTCTGGGAAATCACGTCGTCTTCCGTTATTTGGACTTTTTGTCATCACAGGAAGGGGGCTTAAATTAATAGCTTGTGTCATCGAAATCTGAAGTTCAATTCTTCTGAAAAATATGAGACGCGAATAATTTATGCTGTTATTTTCATAATTGGTGAAATTATATATTAGTAAATAATGATATTTTATAAAGTGATTTTCGTAGTAGCTTTTATTTCTGAGTACAGTAAAGCACTATAGTGAAGTATATCAGCGTTATAGTGATGTCCTACCTTGTGTGTTTTGCTGAGGACGTCGTAGAGGTCGGGCGGGAGGTGCTCACTGCTTCTGTTGATGCGCCCCGCCCTCAGCACCGCAGCCTGCGCCTCCTTCAGGCGCCCCTGGGACACCAACCACCGGGGCGACTCGTCCAGCACGCTGGCACAAACACTTTAACGTTAGAATAACAAACATAACTTTGAAATAATTACAGATAATGAGTGTTTGAATATCCGTACCTTAATTACTTGTGTCCATGATTCTAAATTCTGTTAAAATACTCGTCTTTTAGATGATGAATGGGAAGCCAAGAAACAAGCGTCTGATCAATAGTTGAGGAGACATTGCTAAGGATGCGTAACTAATAAAACCAATAATTAATTTCATTCACCGCTGCTCTACCATAATGGTTAATTGTTCATTAAGATATTGAAGAATGAACGCATGGAATTCAATCCATAATGTTATTCAATAAAGTTTAATTGATCAACTGATAGAGGAGCGTCGCTCACAGCGGCGAGGCGATGCAGGTGGCGATGAAGAGCGGCAGGGACGCCCAGAGCTGCACAGGTCGCCAGTCCCGGCAGAGGAAGGCGATGCCGGCGAGCAGCGGCAGCATCACCGCATACGGCAGGCTCTCGACCGTGCCGAACACGTGGCGGTACTTGCTGGGGCAGACCTCCATACCTGCGGGGGAGGGATAAAGGCAGGGTGACTGGGTGACAGATCAGGGTCGGTCGAGAGTTAACAGCTAGGTTCCTCCATGGCAGCCGGGAGAGATAGAGGGGTTAACTTGGTGCAAGGGGATTCATTAGGTGCATCCAAGCCAGCCAGGGATTATAGATGGGTTAACGGGACACTTCTTTACATGCCGGGGCGTGAGGTCAGTCTCTATACCTACTCGGGGGAACAGGTATTAAAAGGCCATTAACGTGTGGATTCTTCCAACTAGATTTTTGTACTAGGAAATTGCTGAAGTGAACGATATTTAGGATGCATTTATTAAAAAACAGTAAAAAAATTTTCAATCAAAATATAATCTACTGTGGTAAAAGCTTTACCAATTTTTTGAGAGGACACCGTTCAGCAAGAAATGGACAATTAACCGCCGTAATAAGTATTTTGTTTATAGGAATTATTACATTTTTTAATAATGGATACCAAGAAGCATCTTCGTTGCTTGCTCAAGAATACACGTTTTTTTTCCTCCAGAAAGGTTCTTATATGATCTCATATCCCACCTTTATTTATAGATACTACGAAGACGATGTATAGGAAGAAATTTCTCTTCTCCAATCTTTAGAGATCATGCGAAAAGGATGAATGTTATTTTACCTGTTAGCTCTGTTATTCAACCTCTTTAGAGGATGTTATGGAGAAAATTTCTGTGAAGATCTGTTATTTTACCTATATTTATAACTACCATGGGGATGATATTGTGAAGATTATTTCACTTATCGTTATATATTCTATGAAGACGGCGCCTGTGAACGTTCCTTATTTCGTCTATAGTTATAGACGCCATGATAGTGACGGCTGTGAAAATATTATCTTACTTATAACTATAGATGCTATGAAAACGATGCGTGTGAAGATATAATACTTCACTTTTCGTTTGGTTGTAAAACAATGTCTGTTAAGAACTGTTATTTTCCCTTTTTTATACGCTATGAATTGAATTTGTGAATACGCAGTTCATAGTTATAGTTGATGCATTTCATAGTTAGTTCTTTTAGTTATAGATATTATGAAAAAATTGTCTGCTATGAACCGTTATCTCACCTATAGTTATAGATGCTATGAAGACGATGTCCGTAAAAAAGCCCAGCAAGAACCTACTCAGGAAGACTATTGCCAGGTTAGGTACGGCCGTGATGAGCACAGTTAAGACCACCATAACCACGCAACCATACCACATCGCCCTCTGCCGGCCAAACCTAGAACCATGAAGAATTGCATTAGCAATGGAAAAATCACGGTCGCGATTATGTCTGTTTTAACGATGAAATTTATTTATATTTTTGATAATGGTGTTATATGTCAACCAGTACGAGTAGAATTTCAAGTATTTATCGACCGAGACTTGACATAATACAATTGCAAAGCGATGAACTGCTCACTTGTCGGCCAGCACACCACCCACGGGAGCGCCACACAGACATCCCAGCGTGAAGAGCATCTGGAACAGCGAGCGCTGCCACTCCCGCGAGCATACCAGATCAAACTGGCGTCAAAATATGAGAAGATGGAGACCATAATAAATATGATGATATTCATGGAAAATTGCAGTTCAATTGGAAAATTGCAGTTCAATTGAGTAAGAAATACCAGATCGAGCTGGCGTAAAAATACGAGAAGATGGAAACAAAAATAAACATGAGAATAGTCATGGAAAACTGCAGTCCAATGGAGTAAGAAACACCAGATCGAGCTGGCGTCCAAATTTAAGAAGATAGAAACCAAATAAACATGATGATATTCTTGGGAATTGCAGTTCATTTGAGGAAGAAACACCAGATCGAACTGGCGTCAAAACACAGAATGATTTTAACACAAACAAAATAACATTGCTAGAAAATCTTAGTGCAACTGAATCACCTGTTTCAACATACAAATCAACTGGTGCACTTATCAAGGAGAAATATATTTTAGACGTGTTAAAATTCATGATAAATAATTACGTTTTACTAGGACTTGAGATAAATTACTATTTATTTTTGTAAGCTTGTGGTAGTGCCATCCATTTTTTTCGTAGAATGGAAATAGGAGAAGAAATATGGTACTACGAAGTGGTAGAAAAGAATGAAAAACATTTGAGATGACAAGGGACACGACAAACTTACTTCCGTGGTGATGGTAGAGGAGAAAGTTTCGTTGCTGTAGATGAAAGACGTGCACGGCGTGTACGAAGGAGCCGACATGTTTGTAGACGTTATGTTATAACACTCTTTGCTGAAATGGCGAGGAATAATAATGATTAATGGAAACATAAGAAAACATAGAAAAAAACGTACAAATTTTTCCTGCTTAAAACCTTTAAACAAGCAATCGTAGAAGAACATATTAGAAACAAACGATAAATTTCCAGTCATATATATTTGAGCTACTGATCTTCCAAGCTTAAAATTGAGGATGATTTGATCGCAGACGCGATGCCGGTAAAAATATTGTTTAGAATGTGCAACCTAATTAAGTCACGATTTTTCCAGGTGTTAAACGCTAGACAACTTATAAGTTATATTAGCCCTTCTTACGAAGGCCGCATTTCTGAAGTCAGAAGTTACGTGCCTTGTGCTTAAGCACTGCCGCCTCCTGAGCGCCCGACCACTTGAAGAAGTTGTAAGGCTTCCCCCAAGTCCCAATGATGCCATTGAGACATCGTTTGGCGCATGTCGTTATAAAGCAGTCGTCTGGTCAGTTGCTGCTGTGTCATGCCCATACATGGCTAACACACTGACACACACATACATACACACATGACAGTATGTCTCTGTCACTGGAAGGCGCACATGCAGTGTCTGTGACATGGTCGTGTATCACAGTCAATGTGCACCAGCGCAATGCTTTGTGACATTCGATAGCTCACGTACACTTAGTGACTAACCCAACGCATCATTGAGTAAAACAGTGTAATCAAAAATCTTCTGAAACCCATACAAACTGGAACGCAAACCTAAAAAAACTGTTTTCTCCAACACTCACTTGCTGCATCATTCTCTGTACAACCCTAGAGCGAAAAATCTTTCGTGCAGATACAGATTTTGGTCGATGTTAATGAGTGACCGCAGCGCTGAAGAGCATAATTAAAGTTCCAATGAATAAAAATTCAACAAAGATTTTAAAACATTTGTGCAACAATAACCTGAGTGATGCGTGAGAATGAGCATGATCTTGAAGAAAGGCGTCAGCAGTGGTGGCTTCGGATGTGCGAGTGTCGGGAGAAGACGAAGAGACGCTCTGGAGCGCTGGTCTGACGTCGCACTCGAACTCCACTTCTGCTGCGGTGAACTCGGCGACCAGCAGGTTTACCAGCATCGACATGGGGACTGTTTGATACAATACTTGTCATGGCCTCATGGGACTGTTTGATACAATACTCTTTATTGTGTCGCAAGGAGATGTGTTCAAGAAACATATATGATCAAACTAGGAGTCTAATTATCAACTCCATCGTCTGCACAATTTTATGAGCGATCTAATAACTAAGATGATATTTCATAGTTCAATTAGGAAAAATATTTAGAAAAGAAAAGAGGCAATAGGTACGTTAATAAATGCAATAATATTAGTACCTACCTATCTGAAATTAAATTCGTGAATGGTGAACTCGATGGTTCAGATTTACCAACAGCGACATGCATGGTGGCTGTCTGAGTGCAGCAGTTCAATCATTTAATTGACGCTATATAAGAAGCAAACAACAGAGCCATAAATTTTGACCACAAATAAAATTATTTGCGGTGTATTCTGAAACTAAAGCTTGATTATCAATACTAATCAACCACACGATCTGAAGTGACATACACACGAATACGAGTATAATCTATTGGATTTATTTTATCCGTTTGTAGCTTGATAAATGGAAAGGAAACTATGCCTGATAACACATGGGTACAGACATGTCTGCTTGTGAAGAACATCATTCTCCAAGGCCACTGTATAGACACCCCGTGCAAGGTTTCTGGGTTAACGAACTCATGTGTACCATATGTAGATCAAGTGGCGACCCTCCATTGCGATCATGTCTTATCTCATATTACAGATATATTTAGGAGACTTGTAAGTCGGGGCATGATTCACTCCATAAAATGTCTTCAACATCGAGATAATTTCTGCTGATCCAATACGTTCATATTTACATTATTGCATGTATGTCATGTAACTAGTATAAATTATGAGTGAAGTTGTCAAATGTTCATGAATAATTAAATATATTACAACATCATGGAATTAGAAGAGACGTTTAGCGCATCAGGTTTGTTAAATTGTACTATAATTAACGTTTGTAGCTATTCAGGACTGAAGGTCTTTATCAAATATTGGCCGATATAAGGAATATAAAAATTAAAAATTACCTATATACTGAGTAATTTTACTTAAATTACCCAATATACTTACTTAATAAGGTAGCCAGGTCAAAGTAAATGAAGGTCCTAATCAGATTTTAGCTAATATAAGAAATGTCTATTAAATTATTACTTACATACATGCCCAATACACTTACTTAATGTAGCCAGGGCAAAGTACATGAGCGTCCAGACACCCAAGCCCAGTTTGCTGATAACATCGTCAAGCGGGAGCTGGTCTGACGGCGGGACGTTCAGAGGAGACGATGCTGCCTCGTCTGCAGTGTCGTCTTCCTTTGATGAACGTCTCATGGTCACTTCTGAGTCCTAATTAACGGTCCTCACTAATGGACATACATCAATGTAACATCGTTCTTTTTCCTATTTTTCAAGATTTCATTATCGTACAAGGCAAACCAACACGATCTGCGTTTTCCATTTGCATATAAGACAAATAATTAAGATTTTCAACTTCTCGTCTCAAAGATTGTAGTGATTTTTTGTTCACCGTGTCGTGACCACTGCGTAAAATATATGTTCTAAATTCCTGTGTGGCTAAAAAACATTCGCTCTTTAAATATTATCTGGTCAGTTATTTATTGTGCATTCAAACGAAGTCATATTTGATTTTCATCGCATGCCTTCTTCGTTACAAAATAAAGAAAAAATAAAGATTTAACACCGATCGAACCTCAATATATTTTTAATATAATTAACGATAGGTTCAAAATTCAGATAAATTAATTTTTAGATCCTAGAAATTTGAAGGTGTATTTCGACAAATGACACACCTAGCGTATCATGCGAAGAACCTTGACTGAAGTTAATTATTGGTAACATTTCGAATTGGTACATTTTCATATATATGCCATATAGGTTAATAAAAAAAGTTTTTCGGTAGAGCTCTAGTGAGGCCATGCTTGCTTCAGAACAAATGCTCAATCATGCTTTTGAAAATAGCGTCGTAAACTTGATCATAAATAGCGTTTTATACTTGGTCAAAAATAGTACAGTAAACTTGGTCATAAATAGCGGCGTAAATAGCGTCGCAAACTTGGTCAAAAATAGCGGCGTAAATTGCGTCGTAAACTTGGTCAAAAATAGCAACGTAAATAGCGTCGTAAACTTGGTTATTTGTCGTAAACTTGGCAAAAATAGCAGCGTGAACTTGGTAAAAATAGCGGCGTAAATAGCGTCGTAAACTTGGTCATAAATAGCGTCGTAAACTTGGTAAAAATAGCGTCGTAAGTAGCGTCGTAAAATTGGTCAAATTTGTTAAGCATCTTCATCACTAAATTAATTTTTGTCCCCCATCCTGAATTTGCTATATAAAATTGCAGAGAAAACATATTCACTGTCCAATCTTGAAGCAATTTGTTTTAACGAAATTATATTTTTTAGAATTCCTAAAACCACGCGTCATTTAGATCATATCAAACAATTAGAAATCAGTGAGCACTAACAAGTTAACCCAGCGCTCGCCGCGGGCTCTATACGATCCTTGCAATTTTTTAATTGCAAGGATCGAATCCACGTCATTTATGTTGTCTCTAATCCAGTTATTAATGTTACATCCTATGTTTACTACGTCAGTTTCCATTATTCCTAATAATAATTTGAAAATCGAATATAAATTTTCGATCAAATCCTTTCTTAGTCTCTCAATATGGATGAATATTCCAGCGCAGGCTGCAAACACGCTCACAGAAAGAAACTTTAACAAATCTTTATGAGATTTGCGTTAAACGAGACCGTATAATAAATTATTTTCGAGTAAATTCATCAAATAACAGGTCGCTCTTGATTTGAGCTAAGATCTTTACTGCACAAATGATATGATAGGTACAGGTGCTTCATTTTGATGTTGCTTGAGCCAGGAGTTGGTTTTGCTGACCGCACGAAGCTCGTCTCTGGTGCAGTTGCTCGCCACGAGCGTCAACCGCGTAGCAGTGAACGAGGTACATCAGTACGAACGATAACGTGAGGCCTGCACTGCCAACCAAACGCACCCGATCACTCACGAATGAAATATGAACGCGGCCAATCACGCATAAATAAAAAAGAACGCGGCCAGTCACGTACGAATGTCCAGAAAATATCTATCGTGAGTGATTCTTAAAAAAATTAAAATAAAAAAAATACATATAAATAATTTTTAAGCCTCTTGTTTTTCTGAGCAGCATGTAAGATGCTAGACGATGCTAGAACATATATTAATATTTCAGAAATCTCAGGCTATATGCCATTTCAAAAGTATTTCGTAGAATGTTAACATACGTAGAAAATTTTAAATTCGACACAAAGTGAAAATTAACAAACAAATCAGAGTCCATTTGTTCTTTTTCCGTCAATTACGCGATAGCAAATTCTGTTTTACAAAGGCTAAGAAAAACGATGCAATATTTAAAAAATTTTGTCAAATTTACGAATTGGGTCAAATTTGCTCCATGTAAGTTTCTAAATGTGATGCAGATGATAACTAGCATCAAATAATTGTCTCAAATCAAATATGAACCTCAGTTGGTAGACTCTAAGAACAGTCAGTCGAACATCTATCGTATGTATTTGTTTAAAAAACTCATCAGCCAGATATCTTTGTCTATTTATCGAAAATAAATCATTTAGTATAAACATTCAACCGAATCTTCATCAGTCAACATGCTTAGCACTCCATCATTTTATGCGAGCAATGATCCTAACTCTACATGACAGGAATGTAGCATTGTACAGTCAAAATGAACTGGTTAGCCGGTTCTACCTCAATTGAAATGCAGAACAACAGAAAAAAGCCAAAAGCATTTAGTTTATTCCCGATTACTGTATTTACTTTTGTAAGTAACACCAAGTGTAACATCTCTCTCTTTAAGTTTAAGCAATTACATTAAATCTGTTCAATGATAGAGGTCCATTAAGAAACTTGAACACCAATATTGCCTATTATAAAGACATCGAACAATTTGTGAGCATCATTTGTTCGAAAATTATTACGCCATCAGCCGGATGATATTAAATGTGCGTCGCTTCTATTGTACGCAAGACACCAGTAAATCAAGATAGTTATGTACAATTTAAAAATATTGCATTACATACAAGCATCAGTATGGCACATTATCGAGCTATTTATCATCTTATAACACTTGAGCCCCCATAAGATAAGGTCATTAGCAATCAAAAAGGTTGATAACTAAAATGATCATGACGTATTCATTTAAATGAGGGTGTTTTCTTTAATCCCTGCATGTGTTCTTTATGTCAGCTTAACTTGAATAAGACTGTTTTTCGACCGAAGAAACACCAAAATTCTTCGCTATTCCTTCATCACTTCTTCGATCAAACATGGAGGTACCATCATTTAATAAAGCTAAATTGACTGATGGACGCGAGCCCACTATACAAGTTTCATTCTTGAGGATGCCAGAACGTGATGAGTATGCGTGTAACCCACTCAGTCAATGATTATCGTGAAGATACTTAATTCTCCGGTCTTCGCTACAGCTGGCCGTGAACTAATTCCTAATGACTGATTACAAGTAGCGCATTCAGAAGCCTGTGCCAATTGCACATTCTGCAAACGTGTGATCGTAAATCTCTATCTTAGATTTTTTGGGAAGTCATCAAACTTTTTTAATTTATGTCATTATATTGAGGTCTTGTGCTTGATTTCTGACTTAAAATTTCCTGCTCTAGAACTCTTCACATAAAAAACATGGGTTTCAAACGTTTCAAATTTTGGTCGGTGAAGACGCTAATTGAGTTAACGAATAGACGTTGCAATGTTGAGCGATTTTAACGATACGAAATTTAATCTGCGTTTTAGATATGAAATAAGTTTATTCGTCCTATGAATGTAAAAATATGCAAAGAATAATGGCACGTGTCGCGAGAAAAATTCAGTATTTTTCTTCAAATCGCAAAAGAGCGTCACTCGCCTCGTGCCACTGCGCAGGGGTGACTGACACAACATGTGGGGATGTGCTTACTGAGATGTAGGAACACGATAGCTCCAATTATGCGCCTCTTCGCAGCGCAATTTAGACATCCTTACTTTCTTGCCCTGAATGACTAAACGCTTGGGGACTAAAATACTCCACGGAAACTAGAACCGCAATGAGAACGCATCATTCTGTCAAAGACTTAATTAACACATTAACCAAGCCTGAACTTCCAATAGATTACAGCAATTACATTACACTTTGAAATGCCAAATCGTCTCGTTTATACATTACATATAATTTGTGTATCATAACATTCAATGATACAATTGTAATGTATGATCGTTTATACATTACAATTGTATTATTACAATTTGTGTATTAAAATTTGTGTATCGTAAACTGTTGAGCGCAAGGCCAGCCTCGAACACTGGATATTCATCGTGAAGATTAGACTCACCCTTACATGTTACATGTTGAACAATTGATGAGTGCACACGCTATGCGATGATGATGCGTTTGTAGCGTCTTTTAACTGGGTGTAGTTCAGTATTTATAACTCATGGTCAAAATTCTGTTTTTAGATGTACATAGTAAGAGAAGGTGCCTTTAGAAGTACATAGAAGGTGTCAAGTAGTAAATAAAATCACCTAGAGTGAATTTATTGCAAAAATGATGAGCGCGTCGCCGCTGCAGCTCAAGACAAAACGATTAGAATTCTGTATGCACGGTAAGGGAGTAAGGACATGTTCATTTTTTGCCAGCGTTTGTTATGAATGGAACGGATGTTAGATTTATAAATTTGTAATTTTTATATTTTCACTTTTTTTGCGGTTTATGGAAATAACCTAAACTTTGCCTCACGTAGGATTTAAATTAAGAAATATCTAAATTCATTGTAATAAATCTAAATGAGTAATAGATCAATTCTGATCGTAGGCGCAACGTGAAGCAAATGCGATATTTTCAGTTGGTATTTTCTTAACAAAATTGTAACTAGCATGCGATGTTTTAAATCTTGAAGCCACGCCCGATGTAGTTGTTGGTAGTGATTTATGACAATTTATAGCAAATTTTACTCATGATATTCCTGCCGTGGTCATGTCACGAGCATTTTCAGTAGCCTATTTTCGACCTAAATGCTATAATATGTGCATAATATGAACGACCTTTAAATCGGCATGTCCCATATCTCATGCAAAAAAGTTCGGGGTTCGACATTGACTCCATTTTTTAAGTGTCATTATTATTACTGTCATATTATCTTTTTATGATTATGCTTACGCATCGCTGCCAGCTTTGTATATAACTTTCTTTGTGGATTGAAAAGGTCTCTCCCGTCATACATCTCCATCATTCATGTTTTACGTTTTAATCGAATTAAGCTGTAGTCAAGATACCTTTTGAGGCCATACATTTCGAAAGTGTGTTCATGGTTGCAGTAAGGGATTTAATTTCGCATAATGTTTTGTTCACAGTACGGCGCCTGCCTGTCGTCCTGTAGTGTAGTGAGTGGTGGTAAATGCATGACATGAAAAAAGTGAAAACTACTTTGATGCTACAAGCTTGAATACAAAATTTAAACATTCAAAATTAAATTAAAAATGATGTAGGAAAGATATTGCTCTAAGTTTTTTCCTGATGCATGATGCATAGTGATACAATTTATCAAAGCATACCTGTAAATGTTTTCTATCGTTGATAGTATATATACATGGCGTACTGAGATAAATGAACAGCGGGGACCAATTGATAGGGTAGCAACTGGCAACTGGCATGTTCCTGCAGATTTTAACTAATCATAAAGTTTGGCTTGCTTGTAAATATTGTAAATTTTAACGTTATGAGATTCCATAAAAATTGATGGTGTTATGAATGAGCTACGAATAAAAATATGGTCTTGGACATGCTGCAGCGGAACAGCCTAATTATAAAAATTTTAAAAAGGGCTCTCATTTTTTGTTATTTAAATTTTCAGGTTCTTTTAAAAATTTTAATTGTATAATTTTTGCTCACAAGTTGATCAGATTCTAGAAGTATGTATATACAATACCAAATAACAGGTTTGAGCGTTTCGTCGTGCGTTGCTATAGGTTTCATTCTATGCGACACCACAAATCTACGCTTTTTGATCTCCTGGCGCCAGCAAGGAATTTTGTGCAACTCACTGAAAAAAACGAATAAGAAGATTATCAATAAAAAGCATGCTCTGGTCTTCAATCAAACTTGCATAAAAGAAAGGCCTCTTCCGAATTACACCAATATATACGTATATATTAGTATAGGTTGGCAGAATTTGTTCCTTTAAGCAAGTTTCATTGAAGACAAGAGAATTTGTTTTATCGACAATATTCTTATTAGTTTTTTTTTCAATATATCGAACTATATTTTGAACAATTTTTTGATTTGACTGGTAAATCGAAAATCAGGATACCGATGGACATTTCTTATTTCGTTAACGATGTTTCGAATGTTTTTCGTTAATTGTTAACGACGTTTTTCATTAATAATCAAGTTACAAGACGCATTGAGTGATGAAATTTGAATCGATATCAGTACACAATATTCTAAGTAGGATGATACTACTCGAAAATGAATCTGGTTAGAAATAATTGCCAAATCACGAAAGTATGAAGGTGACCAAGAATTAAAGCACCAAAAATTACTCTGAAAACAGTGTCAAAGTTCTGACAAACCATTTGAAGGTTGATGGCTGGGGTCCTATCCTTAATGATGAGGGCCTCAGCTATCATGAGTCGGTTGGCGTCGGGGCATCTCATGACGACGCTATGTATCAATGCTTCTTGTGAAATGAAAATAAATGTTGATACATTCGAAACGTTGTTAAATATATAATAAGTACTTGCCGAGAACTGTCTTTTAATCTATTAACGTCATATTTGAAGACGTCATAACTTCAGACGTCATAACGTCTGAAGAATATTTGACTCACTGAAAATTAAAAATTGGGATACAATGCGTTCTCTGGTCATTAATCGTAAGTGTTTCAACAAGAAAATTCTGCCGTCTTATGCTAATTTTTACAACACTTCTCTTTAACTTCACTTCTGGTTGCTGCTGTGCGTAAAATATGGGGTCCCCACGGCTTTTACCCGCGCTCTCAGTCCACCGCTGATACTACCACCACCGCAGATACCACCACCACCGCAGATACCACCATCACCGCAGATACCCCCACCACCGCTGATACCACCACCACGGTAGATACCTTCGACGGGTAATTTGTCAAGGTAATGACAAATACAGGGTGACACAAAAAAAACAGAGCTCATAAAAAGTTGAATAATTTCCACAATACTCAAGTAATCCTGTTATTTGTTTCAGATTCATTAAGAAGACGGATTGATCTAAGAATCTACCACGTGTGAGCTTCGAGATGCCTTGGACTACAGAGCAAAAGACATTTGCAGTTGAGACATATTTTCGGCTAAAGTCTTTCCGGTCAACGCAATTGCGATTCAAAGACCATTTCAATTGTCGTGAATTTCCTGTCAGCTCAGTGATCTGCGGATGGGTTCAAAAGTTCAGAACCCATGGGACTGTGAATATCGGGGCGCGCATCTGGAACATATCTTTGAGCGGCTGTAGAACAAAGAGTTTTTGTGGTATAGAATTGAGATTTTGCAGATGTTGGCTACATAGGTTGTACATACAGTAATTCCATAGAATTTTTGTTTCAAACTGAATAAAATTTCAGGAGTTATAAGACTTTTAGTGAGCTCTGTTTTTTTTGTGTCACCCTGTACCTTAAGCCAAAGTCGGGTAATTTGTTTAAAGAATCTAAAAGTTCCATTTTACTACTGCTTCTTTTACTACTGCTTCTTTTACCACTGCATCTTTTACTACTGCAATGGCTGGTTTGCTACCTGCCATTGTTCTGATGGTTTTTGAGCTGCGGTAATCTGTGTTACTGACTCTGGAGAGGTTGGATCTTGGGGCTACTGAACATTTAACAAGCGGTCTCTCTACAGCTCGTTTGAATTAATTCCGTTTGCCAGGTTTACTTATTCATGTTTCATTTTTCTTTATTTGCAGAAATTCAAGTGCATAGAAACATTGTTAGGTGATTCCGAATATAAACTTCACGCCAAGCTAATTTTCACGTCGAGTCTATTATTCGTGAGAGTTTGTCATACCTTTTTATATGAAGAATTTAATGCGTCTGTGGCAACATGAGCTTGCGAAACTTTTGATAGCACGCTACATGTCTTTGTTATCTACCACGCTACACATCTACCACATGCCCACACGCTACATCGGGACATAGATCGCCACAAGTTATTCTCAGTCACTCGTTGAACGCAATTATAATGATCCTTTGATTGAAAAAAATACATGCTGGACGTACAGTGTGTAATTTTTCGAATTTCTGAACTTCGAGATTGTTATAAAGTTATTTTTTTGGTTCAAAAATTTCATGCTGTATCATATTCACATGTATGTATAAGAACTTGTATGTTCTTACTTCCACCAAAATTTCAGAATTCAATGCTTCCTATAATTTGATAATGAATGCTGTTGCTTTCGCAACGTCGCTAATAATTTAAAACCACTTCTTTAAACCTGCCTTTCGATCTACCAACTTCGTCTGCAGAATTGCTCGGCTACCTGAAAATTTAAATCTATGAATTCTCTGGTCATTTAGCGCACGTGAGTAAAAAAGCATGTTAGTAGTATAGTATAGTAGTATAGTATAGTATCTTCGGCATTAAATAAATAGGCCTGGATTGGCCTGTCGCCGATTCTTGTACTTTTCTTGACTAGACTGGCCTTACGGACGGTAGATTTAAAATCGCTTCTAGATATCAGTTGTTCCGTAGGGTACGAGGCATTTTAAGACTGAACATATGCTCATGCATGGCGTTGTCTAGTCTGTTCTTGAACGCGTTCATACTCGGAGCGTCAACAATATCTTCAGGGAGGCTGTTCCACATGTCAGTGACTCGAAGCGAGAAGAAATGTTGTCGCGTGGATAAGTTGAACCGCAGTTTTTTTAGTTTATAGCTGTGGCCCCTGGTGATGGTTCTTGTTTCAAATTCTAGTAATCCTTTTGGGACCTTGTACAAACCATGAGTATACTTGTATAGTTCAATGAGGTCACCACGCAGGCGACGATAACGGAGACTGGGAAGCTTCATAATCTTCAATCTTTCTTCATAAGACTTGCCCGCACGCTACATCGCTCTGGCAATACGGGCCGAATGTTCTGCTATCTAATACTAATATTAAGTTTATTGCAGTCCATTTGTATTGCCATTCAGTTCCAGTGACTCGCAACATGCCTGTACTGTGTATACTGAAGTCCACTACTGTAGTTCTGCCAATTAGAATAATTGACTGTGATACCGGAGATCATCATAATCTTTGTAATCATTTATGATTACCAGGATAATTTTCGCACAACTTTGCCTGATATGAATAGAATGATATCGCAGGCAACAGTGCTTTTATAAAAAAGCTAACTTCGTTCCAATTCGTTTCACTAACAGTGGAACTTTTTCTTTCTAACAAAGTTATCCTATTGTCTCAAAGAAAGTTCTTAAAATTTTAGGCCAAAAGTTTATTGTTTAAACTTTACCTCATGTTCGTCACGTTCATGCAGGAGGTAATTTTGAGAGCAAGTTCAAACACACACACCTAATTTTGGTTTTGCAACGCGAGTTAATTATGTTTCTCTAAGTTTGATATCAAGCATTAGAAAATATCGAAGAGAAAATGATTTAAAGTTAATTCTTTAGTGCACATTTCGTACAATATCGAGCCTGAGCTCCTTTGAACTACGTTCAGGATGGGAAATTTTAAATTTTGCAATACGTCCGATATTTTCAATGTGTAATGTTCGTGTCTCTTAACAATTACAGTTAAAAAAATTATATCATTTGCCGTAATTGGATTGAGCATAAATTATAATTAAAGACAGAAATTTCTCAATTATTGTAAATAATTAATGAGAGAACGCAGACATTGTTTCCTTGTTATTCATCATTAATGTTCATAATATTGATCGTCTTAAGGACAGCTTAACTTATGCACTAGCGTTAATCTTTTCCACTCTGGACACGTGACTGTTCTTCAACGTAGAAACTTTAATGTTGAGTTAGTTCTGGAGAACTGGTGGCCAGGAGATATCTGGTCCACTCCAGGCCCAGGAGGGCTGATTTGAAATCATTAAAACGGATAGTGGTAAGATTTTCCCAACGTACAATACATAAGTTTAAATATAATACTTTGAACATTCAATACTTGTATTAGATGCCTCGAACAATTATTCTGTTATTTTCTGTCCAATTTTCACGAGTATTTGCTTGAGTGTGTGCAGTTAGGTCAAGTATAGAATGAACATAAGTGGTCCGGGGCCGAAATCTCATCTCGAGCGCTCTTGGGTTGAATTAATTCAGAAAAGTCCAACTGCTTGGTTTATGGAATTGCACACAAAGATGGTTGTATAAGTGAAGAATTGTTTGAATGCCAAAAATTTTTTAGACATGTGCTTATATTTCATGCCAGGTATAATTTCCAAATCAAATATATAAGTGTAAGACAACGTATTTCATTTAAGTAGCGTACAGGATAAATAATTTTAAATTTTATGGCTTCAAATTCAATCATTTACTGTGGAACTTTTAGGTGAGTGGGCAGCGTTGACATAATTACAGAACTAGGGGATAATAAAACAATTTGCAATTTGCTTTCATAGTCAGTGTAATGAAATACAAAAAAATGGTGTATAAGGTTTATGAAATTTGAAAAAGCCACTGTTTTGCCGGGAGAAAAGAATTCGGGGATGAATAACATTATTTGAATATCGTGGAACGTCGAAAAATACAGGTACACGAAAATATTTCTTCACGAAACTAAACGTGGGAAATGTGTTGCAGGGGCACCACATGAAGACGTGCCAAATTACTGCATGTATAGGCACATAAAATAAGTTAATAACGCACATAGTTTTGAATGCTTGTGCAACATGATTATCAATATGACAAGCAATAGCATGGAATATAACAGCTTGGAAATCTCAAATATATATATTTTTATTATCTCTTTGTTGTTACTGTTCTCGATGGTTACTGTGAAGAATGCCAAACCTCTTAAAAATAAGCAGAATTTTAAAAAAGTTTTATCGATGAGGAGCTAGCAGAAATTTTATGTTCATGAGTGTTTTGTGTTCATGAGTGATTGAAACAGGGCCTATTTTGAAAAAGTGAACAATGGAGAAACAGAGAGAATTGAGATAAGAATATGATATTGAAGATTATAAGTGACATAAAATCACACTGGTGCGGGAAAGTGTGTAACACATTAATAATTAAACTTAGCAGCCTGTCACAACTCTGCTTCCCCTGCTAGGAGGGCTACTTTCCACTGTAGCACCATAAGAGTACATTATGTATATATCTAATTGAATACATCTGTTCCAGCATGACTAATCATACATTGATCCAAGGAAGTGTCACAAGAAATAATAATTAATGAAGGATTCAGGTATAATTCTGACATAAAGTACTTCTTTAATCCACCCGGCATTGAAATCCCAAGGACAAGGAATAAAGTTGACCAGTGACAGGCGAAGAGTCGACAACCCATATAACTAGCTAATAACGGCAAACGATGGGGGTAGATGCTGAACCATGTTCATAGTCTGAAGTCAAAGACTGGCACCAGCATTCAAGACCTCACACAAATCCCCCCTCCTCCACCTGGTGGACAAAATTGGGCTTCTTATCCTACAAAGGTAAAAGCGTAAAAGAATTATATCCAAAAATTCACTTTCGGCAATATATAATCTCGCCACACATTGGACGGAGTTCTGCTCAACAAATTATTAATTTTGAAATCTTGGTTGATAGACAGGCTAGTAATAAAATAGGTTCTAGGATTTACAGATCCTAAAGTTTAAATTATCTATCCGGAAGAAGCGTGGGCACAACATTATTCAAGTGCAAAAAGTTCTTTGACAGCAGTCAGAAAAAAACCAGCAGAGATAATCAGTTACTGGCTGTAATTTAAGGTAGTCTATCCAGCTAATGTTTACATATACTCCTTGTGTAATTAGGTCAATTTATTCACAAGCTATAGTAATTCTCGATAAAATTCAAGCACGTCAAAGGTGAGGTAACACATAGTGATCAGGGGCCATACTTGCAAAACTCGCTAAGTGAACGTAAGTACTTATACGCTCTATTTTCTTGTCTATGAAACGCCGTCAATGATTGGCGGATGAACTTACGATCTCTTAACTTTTTTTGAAAGTATAGGCCCTGAACACACTGTGATGATTATCCCGCGGCTTGACGTTGGGTTCTGATGATGCCGACGCGAGACGCCAAACTATATATAAAGTCTTGGAGGAAAATCCGGGGCTACTTCAACAAGTGAGCTTCAGAAGTAAATGACGGGGTAGGCAAACTTGTAATTATTTCAGTGCTGTAAATGGTCAGTGTTGTGTAGTGTATTGTGTTTCTATTAAATTGAGAGACTTCATGAATGAAAAATTTTCACAATTACACTAATAATTTAATTATTTATTTCGTTGCGATGAGTCCATAATCTCATTAAAGGAAAGATTAGTATTAGCTGGATAACCACAATTTTTGGTATCAGTTATGAGCATAAGGCTAAAATTTTTGTACATATTCAACTAATTGTTTAACAATGAATTAATATCAATTTGAAGAAAGAATGCAGGTCATAATTCGCTCTTGTCTCCTGCTAATCAAGGCGATTATTTCGCCGAGTTCTGATTTTTCTCATCTACTCTCTGAACAAATTAGTATAAACATATTTCAAAATCCATTATGCCGCCTTGCTTCTACTCGAAGTCGATGGACAGCAAAATTGAGACAGAAACAATGTCAGAGGAATTCATTGCTGGCGGGCATATTCATTGACAAACTGGAATCAAAAGCCGAAATTAATCTTGCAATATTGAGCTCACAACAGGTTTATTATTATATTATCTGCATGTATTATATTCTCGTAACGTAAGTATTGTTAATTATTTATGCGAGGCACCCAGCATAGAGCAGTTCCTGGAGCGCCCGCTTGACGTGCTCAGTTAAGACGGCATGACATTCAACGTGCCGATGTTTGATCTGTGTCCTACTTGTTAACAACATAAATTTATTAAATCGCGAATAAATATGAAATAACTATAAGTAACTTAACGAGCCAAGTGCCGAAATTGTACGGCTCATGTACACATGAGGCACCATAATCAGAAGAGGACATGTTTCTATATTCATATTAAACATGTCATCTTTGCTTGCAGGGCATCACAAACACGAGAAGAGGACATGTTTCTATAATCATATTAAACATGTCCGCTTTGCTTGCAGGGCATCACAAACACGAGAAGAGGACATGTTTCTATAATCATATTAAACATGTCCTCTTTGCTTGCAGGGCACCACAAGCACGAGAAGAGGACATGTTTCCATAATCATATTAAACATGTCATCTTTGCTTGCAGGGCACCNAAGTTACGTGTATGGTCCAAGTCCGCTCGTGGTACCACTCGCAGGTCCCAAGTTGCATGCATTGTCCAAGTCCGCTCGTGGTACCACTCGCAGGTCCCAAGCATGCATGGTCCAGGTACAGAAGCAGTATTGAGATTTCAGGCGCACTCTGGGAACCAGCTGACCTTTATCCATGTGGAGTTCTGACTGGGTGTGGTCGCGCTCCCCACCAGAGGGGCCAAGGTCGGGGAAAGGTACCCATATACATCATTCGCTGCAACAGAACAGAAATGCTATGTGAACACCACAGATTTTATATTCACCAAACGCATCTGCAATGGATCACCAGACGTTAAGATAATTACTCACAACTTTAAAAGTGCACACGAGGCTCATGGCCTGCCTTTAAATCATATTTTTATCCATCACACTAAGTTTTGCCGAAGGATCCTTTACATAGCGTTTTGGTCAACATAATTAATTTCCTTTGGCTTTCATTTTCACTTAGGTCACAGTTATGTTTATGCTCTTGCAATATGATTGATACTCTCGTCTATTTTCAGCTAATTCAATTCTTTAACAGATATATTCAATATTATTATGCGGCAAAACTTTTTCAATTTATGTTTCAGGCATGTTGGCAAAAAATTTAAGGAGTAAATGAAATTGCCAGAATAGAGGTTAAAGTCACGTCTGATTTTATAAACTTACAACCAAACACAGCAAGCAACGACAAACTGTCGTAGGCTGAGCAGGCAGTGAAGTGAATAGAGGTTAAAGTTACGTCTGATTTTATAAACCTACAACCAAACACAGCAAGCAACGACAAACAGTCATAGGCTGAGCAGGCAGTGAAGTGAATAAAGGTTAAAGTCACGTCTGATTTTATAAATTTACAACCAAACACAGCAAGCAAAGACAAGCAGTCGTAGGCTGAGCAGGCAGTGAAGTGAATAAAGGTTAAAGTCACGTCTGATTTTATAAACTTACAACCAAACACAGCAAGCAACGACAAGCAGTCATAGGCTGAGCAGGCAGTGAAGGTCTCGGAGAGGGAAGATGCGACGGAGATGCAGGCATCAGTCACCTCCACGTTCCAGTGACTCACGAACTTGCAGCCTGGCGAAAGCAAACACAGATGAGGAATGAGTCTACTGATGGGTTATGAGTTTAAACATTCCAGTGACTCTTGATGGGTTATGAGTTTAAACATCCCAGTGAATCATGAACTTACACCCAGGCGTAAGCAAACTCGTTCTCATAATTAAATAACCGTTCCTAGTAGTAAATTTAATATTAGTGCCATTAATCGTAATTACCTACTTTGAGGAGCATTATTGAAAGTATCACTTGTGTATACTTCAAATTACTATTAATAGTATAATATTGTTGGGTCAGCGCTGAAAAAATAGGCCCGTTGTCTGTCGCTGATTTATGTACTTATTGAGAAAAGGAGGACTGTGCAGGCAGGATACACCCCGATTACAACCGTTCCGCGGCCAGAGTTTAGTAGACTCTGCGCGGACTTAATTTTGAGGCGGGAAAGACGCTGTGCAATGATTTGCCGATTGAGCTAAAAGCAGGGAGGGGACTGCAGCCCGAGACCTTCAAGAGACGACCGGTTGAGTTTTTAGCAGGATCCCATACGGCCATACCGTTTGTCTCTGCTCGCTGCTATGAACAAGAGGCAAGCAGCAGCACCTTGCATCAGCAAGCGAACTGATGGCAGATGCACGGTTGTCACGTTCAATGCCACCCTCGGAGCCCCTATGGAGAGCGACCTGCCTATCGATGGCTTGAAGATGGCGGACGACGAAGGAGGCGCATGAGAATGGCCATGGACGAGTGTGGTCAAAATTTGATCTACGAACATAGGGTAGGAGTCGCCTCAGCTGTATAGGTTCTCCTGTGTTGTGTTGGTATCGCCTGCGTTGTGCAGGAATCGTCTGAGCTGTGTTGGATTTGCCTGAGGCGGGTAAGTGTCGCTTGAGAAGAGAAGATGTCGCCAGTGTTGTGTAGATATCGCTTGAGATGTATAAACGTCGGCCAAAGTGTGTAGGTGTTGGTTGAGAATACACTGATTCTACTTAGTGTCGGTCATTGATGGATGGCGAGTGCAGTAGGCGTTTATTTGAGATCGGTAACCGTTTCCCAAAAAGCCTACAATTGAGGACTCTTCAGACTGTTTCACAATAAATTCCAGTTCACGATACGAAAATGTATCATTGGCTGGCCACTAAGTCGCAAATGAATGAGTATTTGTCTATGCGGGCTTGATCATTTTTCTTTCTCGCGTCTCACTTTACTAGCGTTAAATTAATAATATATCGACACTAAAAATGAAGTTAAATTCAACTAACACTGAAAGAATTTTAAAATTAGCATAGAATTCCAAAAAGAAATCCTTTTGACTAACGGAGCCATTCTCCGTCGACATACTTTTGTTCTGTTTGCGCTGGTCAATGAAAGGCTGAGCCGCGGTGCAGATGTAGCCTGGCAGTGCGGCGTAGGCGGCCTGGTAGGTGTACGGCATGGGTGCGAGGGTTGAGTAGCTCACGCACTCTTTTGCTCCGGAACAGGGGCAGGTCACGCAGGCACCTTGGGGCTTCAGGCGAATAATATTTTAGGGATTGAACGCTTGACAATCGCTGCAGCAAAAAATCATGCTCCTCACAAGTTATACAACCTGGTATTGACAAGGGCGTTAACTGGTATCACAGTTCCCTGGCATCAAGAATGAGCATGGCGTACTTCTCTGTTTTATGATCTTCTGTGTATCGTCCTTTGGATGCAAAAAATTATTTCTTTTGGAAACTGAGACGCTGCTTCTCGAGACGCATGCTTTTATACAAGTACAGAGTTGACGTCTAGGTAAGTTATAATAATCGCCAGGAATCAACAAATAGACAGATCATACTTTTTTACCTGTCAGCCTGTCTCCTACCTATTTCATTGTGTTTTTTCAGAGCAACATAGTTTCCAGAGAGGAATCAATTTTTGATGGTTAATACCTGATAAGAACGATGTTGGTGAACATTGGTATTAAATACTAGCAATAAATACTGAACTGATATAATCTAAAAAATATAATAACTCAGTACTCACTGCAGTGAGTGTCAGAGAGCGCATTTTCTCGTCGACGAAAACGTGAAGTCACGGACGGACAGAAGGACGGACGGACAGACGGACATGGCGAGCACAATAGTGCATTTTTTCAGAAATGAGAAAATGCGCTAAAAACTATTTTCTTCGATCATCTATTGATGTTGACATTCTGAATGATGCCTGTTGTAATTTAAGCTACCAAAATGATAGAGAATGAAGTCTGAGGAGACTTCCCTCTCACCGTGTAATGGCGAAGAGGAAAAGTCATTTCGTAGGAGATCCAACCTGCCGCCGCCACCAGGCCCGTCACGCAGCTCATCAGCTGGCACGAACCTCCTGCAAATTAGAAACAATTAGTTTTGGCATGTAGAGCTTTAATTATTACCACAGCGCAATTAAAAGTTATTTTAAGGAATTACTGTGTAATCTCCAACTCCCTAAGCTTTTGCGACATGCGATATGAAAGGTTCTGTTCTTGGAGTGCGAGTATATTGCTCTTTTTCCCAAGCTGGCAGGATTTATCGTAACATAAATGTCTCTGCTTGTCGATGGGAACTAGTGGCCTAATTTATTATGTTCCTCGGTTTATTTCAATTCAAATGTATATCTAACTGCACATTTCTATCTGATACCTTGTCTCCATCTAATTCCGGAATTGTGTCAGTGGGTGGAGAGACGCAGCCGCATACCAAGAATTCAACTCTTAATTAAACTAGCTCTGGATTTAACGCTTAATCTAAGCATGCACACTGCACAGCTACACTCAGTCTCAGAGCTGCAAAGCAGCAAACCGTGCTAGTAACACCGTCAGCCCATCCCACTGCTCATGCTAGTCTTGTCTCCATGACTTCATGACTTGGTAACCAGGCATGTTCCTCCCTCCAAACTCCGACAATCTACCTTGCTGTAGACTGGGGTCACCGAACTACGGCCCGCAGGCCGAATCCGGCTCGCGACGTCAGTTCATCAGGCCCGTCGACGGTACTTTAACTAATTTGCTTGATAAAACGGTTGGAACACGAGATGTTGTGATACAATTTAAAGTTTATAATTATAATACTAGGAAATCTTCGCACGTGCGGAGACCTGCTGACCGCTATGTACCTTAAATTTACTATTTTCAATTATTGTATCTAGGTATTCTTGTTTATTGTAATATTTGTTTATTTCGCGCCATCCCAAGTCCTTCCCCGGCTTACGGTAACTCCACCTACGCTCTGACGTCACCATGGTTTTCACTGTTTCAGAGAGTTTTGCGCTTCAATCACTGAAGATGTCAACCTCGATTTTCCAAAAAGATTATTGTGACTTGAAGAAGCATTTTTTGGAGAGATTTTCAGTTCTCGACTGAACTGAGAGTGACATTCTTCTGTTCCAGAATCCGTGTGATTGTAACCTTGATGATGTGCCAGTTGAACTACAGTTGGAGTTCATTGATTAGCAAGCAAATGACTTGTTGAAAGAGAAGCACAGAGAAGGAAAACTTGTCGAATTTTACCGCTGCTTACCTGATCCCGAGTTTCCGAAATTGAAAATTTGCCGCTGGTATGGCATCAGTGTTTAGAACAACTTATGTCTGTGAGCAGACATTTTTAAAAATGAAGTATGAGAAGTCAACACGTCGAACGAGATTGACTGATGAACATTTGAAAGCAATTCTCTTGATTGGATGCAGCAATTCCAAACCAAACATTGACGATATCTTGAAAGCCGATCGTCAGTTTCACAAATCTCGCTAACCATTTTTGCGGTTTAGTTTGTGAGATTCGGATATGTGCACACTAGGTCTGATGTAACTATCTTTTTGCTTACGTCGCCTTCTTTGGAAAACTTTTAGCAAATAAAATGTTGGTTCTCTTTGTTCTTTGATTAACATGGAATGTTAAACTTAGTTTTTCATCTTTTTTCCCCAGAGTTTTCGTTCTGGCTTGCAAGTATTGAACAGAATGATTATGCGGCCCGCGCTCGTCATTCTTTCAGTTATCGGGCCCACTGTGAAAAAAGTTTGGTGACCTCTGCTGTAGACTGCAGAGAATGAGGTTAGGTTTATTTGTGTGGAGCCATGCTGGGCTTAAACGTCCATGACAACGAGACAGACTCTAGCAGTGGCTGTGGCTTAACGATGTTATTGATTTGAACACTCAACTTCATAGGCTACTATGTCCTCTAACGTGCTCGACTGCTAGGCGTGTTCTTCTACTGATATTGGAGAGAATTAAATTGAAACATTAAACGCAGAGAAGGTTGGTTGAATGTGGGTTACTGATTAAGTATCAAAATTGTCAAGTTACGGAGACGGTTCTGTGAAAACCGGGGTGGATGAGACTCGAGACCAGGGATGGAAGCACCGCGTTTATAACAGGAATGGGACACTTTAGTAGGCCACCCTAAGTAGTCAGCTTGAACGATCGCAGGTATGCAGTACTGAGCGTAGTGGTATTCCGTTATGCGATGGCCGAAGGTGTAGCCATTTTTTTTGTACCTCTGTAATGACTTCGTTGGCTACCATTAATATAAAGCTGGAGATGAATGCGTTTATTTATCTCGCACGTTATTCGTCGAATCTTTGTTCTCAGGTGGATCGTAAAAGAGATGTATAATCAGAGTGGCATTAAATAGATACCATGACACGAGCTTGGATATAAATTATAACTAAAGGGTGAAGTTGAGACTTGCTGGCATCTAGCACGGACCTCTCACAGGGTAAGAGGCAACAACAATCCTGCGCCACCTTGATTACCTTTAAATACATCAAATCATCCCCCTTCCTTTAAGTAACCTTACTGACAAAGCTGCACTATTTCAAACGGCCTTGGGTGACCTCAAAAGCTTCAAATCACTGAGAAACGTCTTCGACGCTACCTTCAATCGACCGTGACTCACGCAAAGTTTTCTAATTTTCCATTATTAACGAAGATACCAGAGCCGAAACTAAACAAAAATTACTCCAGCCTCTTAATTAAAGTAAAGACCACCGTCAAAAACATCAAGAATAGAATAGAATAGAAGTGCCGGCGTTGAAGAAATAGGCCCATAGCCTGTAATAACCCTCCCACCACATAGCTTAAACTCAGTATCATGACCGTGACCCAAGAAAAAAATCACCGACCTGACAATATGGAGAATAGTTTTATTTGTACTTGGATTCAACGAACCAATCTCCATCAAACCATTGAGGAGCTTCTAAGGGCGCCAACCATATCTTTCTCACCCCTCGTCAATTCAGTTCCTCGACAAACCGAGAAAGCACGACTACGGATTGAAGCTTTCTGTGAAGGACGTAAACGTTTGCAGAATATTCAACCACTTCTGATTTGAACTGCACAGGCCATTAATGAACTTCGTTCCTCACGACATTTTCGTGAACATGGATAGAAACTACATCAAACACTAATAAATAAAAAGAAAAGCAATTATTCAAATATCTCCCATCACAATGATCCCCCGGTTTTTAATAAAAGTATTACAACTTCATGTACGCCATTGGCCATATAATAGCCGGATTCCCGTAATTGCAAGCTTCAAACGCAAATACATATTCGTCCTATGTCACATCCTTCCATGAAGCAAACTTGGTCCCTAACAAATAAACAACTGACCCAAAACTGAATGAAATTGACTCACATTTAGGCAAATACACCAAATCAACTCCAACACGTAAACTCATACCATCCGTCCGTAACAAAAACGCATGCAGGCTACGGTCAGAACAGCATCCAGAATCAGCAATAACATGCAGCAATAACAGGTCCCACACTATAATTAAATACAGGGTTGCCCACCTAGCAGTTTGTACGCACACGACCACCCACTCCCTAGACAGATTGTATAGCATTTATGGAAGAAAAACACAATGGTTTCAGTGATTAGAATAATTTGGTAACTTGAGATCTATCGTGATTTGCTTAGTGATTTCAAAAGTATTTGAAACAGACTGCATGTTATCTGCGTATGTAAAGCCGACGCAGCACATGACGTCACTCAATATACGTCACCTGCGTAGCTGAAGCCGAGGCAGCGCGTGACGTCACCCAATATACGTCACCTGCGTAGCTGAAGCCGAGGCAGCGCGTGACGTCACCCAATATACGTCACCTGCGTAGCTGAAGCCGTCGCAGCGCGGGTTGTTGCCACACAGGCTCAGGCACGCAGACCGGCTGAAGACCGATGTGCTCAGCAGTATAGACCCCGAGTAGCGCTGGTCTCTTCCTACAATATTATTGTAACGTGACTTCAAGTATTTTTGAATACAAACATCGTTTACTTATTAAAATAAAAGAAAGACTGTTTTAAAGAGCAACTTTTTCTTCACTTCAACGAATATTTTCAAAACGAACCAAAACTGCGGCACGGATATCGCTCTAATCATTGATTTCAAGCACCTTATAATCCAGGGTAAGATAATCATATCTTTATTTAGACCATATCGGCTGGGTTTATTTAAGCCAACCCCTATTGGTTCTTAGCACGTCCCGGACAAGTTTACGGCAGAACTTGCGGCCGGTCACGCGGCAAATCTCCAAATTCAGTGAACAAGGAATATCTCCTAAAGTAATAAACGTAGCGCTATGAAACTTGGTACACATATTTATTAGGACCTAACGGTGATGTTTAGCTCGTGAATTTTTTTTGAAATTTCACCTCCATTTGTGAGTTATATGACGATACATGCTGAAATTCGCAGCGAACAAGACATTTCTTCTAAACTACTGTACAGATTTGAACGAAACTTTGAATATAGAAACCTAACCTCCCAACGGTGATATTTAGCTCGCGGCTATATTTTAGATTTTACCTCCGTTCGCGAGTTTTTTTCCATCTCACCCTCATTCGAAGTTCTCCAGGAGCTGCCTGGTGGAAGGGGGTTGGAGAACATTGAGTTTGGGCCACAAGATATGAAAATAAGTATCAAAGAATTGGCGACGTTTTCAGCACCAGGACCGGATGAAATTTCGGCAGTGTTGAAGAAGTGTGTTGGAACTCTTAAGGCCCACCTGACAATGCTCTGGAAAGCCTCGATGATGGAGGGAATTATTTTTGAGGGCCTAAAAGTGGGACTGATAACGACAATCCACAAAAGGCGGCGCGAGGGACAGACTTCAAAATTACAGACAGGTGACCTTGACCTCACAGGTGATCAAGGATTTAGAGAAGGTAGTGGCCAGGAGGCTTGTCCAGTATATGGAAGAGGCTGACCTGTATAATAATGGACAGCCTGGTTTCCGGTGTAATCGTTCCGGTTTGTCACAGTTACTGGAGCACCATCACTGCCGGGTGGTTTAGCTAGAGGAGGGAGCTGGCGTAGACGTAGTTTACCTAGACTTTGCTAAAGCTTTTAAAGTTAACCATGGGGTGCTCTTTAGAAAGCTGAGGCTGTTGGTGGTAGGAGGAAGCCTGTTAGTGTGGATCCACTACTTCCTTATAGATAGAGTACAAGCTGTCGCAATTGGAAACTCGAAATGGAGAGAAGCGAGGGTGAAAAGCGGAGTTCCACAGGGCCCAGTTCTTAAACCGATCCTCTTCCTCATCCACATCGTCGATATCTACTCAGAACTTACCTACGTATCTACATCGTTATTTGCGGACGATACAAGAGTGCTGATGAAGATTAAAGAGGACCTAGCCTGCGAGAGGTTACAGGACGACTTGTCAAAAATCTATGATTGGGCCCCAGTGAAAAACATGCAATTCAACGGCACCAAGTTCGAAGTAACGAGATACAGAGTTGGCACAGAGACCGGGATGCCACATCGCAACTTGGCATCGGATGGCACAGAAATTGAAGAGAAGCAACTAGTTCGAGATCTCGAAGTGTTGAGTACTGAAGCCACGTTCGATGACCACATCGAGGAAATAGTTGCGCGAGGGAGACAAAGGAAGGGGTGGATCTGGCGGACATTTCGAACATGAGAAGCAGCGTCAATGATTACACTATTCAGAGCCCTAGTGCTCCCCAATATTAAATACCGCTGTCATCTTTGGGTGCCGCTCAAGGCGGCTGCGGTGCGGAAACTGGTGGCAGTGCAGCGGACCTTCACGTACAGGATCTGCGGCATGAGGGAGCCGGACCTGAACTACTGAGAAAGGCTTAACACGTTGACTCCGAAGTGGTACATATGCGTACCACAACATAATTCAGGTTGCATAAAATCGGCCAAATCCGAGAACAAAAAAGGCAAAAAAAGGCTGATAACTCAATAACAGTATATACATAATTTATTTGCAGGTTCCGCTTGAAAAATTCCATTTATTTTCTTTTTGCAGTATTCAAAATTTAATAATTTAATTAGGAAGTACCCCTATCATAAATTTTAGCCCGCCAACGCAATTGAGAAAAACTGAATCACGGTCCGAAAAAATGACCGTCTGGCAACCCTGTTTAAAACGGTACAAAAAATGAAATAATAGTACAAGATGAAGCAATCGGAGTCAAAGTGTTAAACACATGGGACTGTACTCACAGGAGAGAAGAGAGAGGTATATCATACTGTTCACTTGGAAGATGATAACCAGACAGGCTTCCAACTTTGAATGTGAGACCTACAAAATTGTGAAGCACTACACCGAAAGGAGGGGGAAACTGTGCAGGATTCCCGCATTTAATAACCGAGCCGCGGCCAGAGTACGACTCTTTGTGAGGGATCACTGTCCGTGATAGGACCAAGGCTGTTTAACGCCTTACCAAAACAAAAGTGCTGAGAGGAGGGGAGTTCACCCTTGCGACTATCAAGAGACAACTGGATAACTTTCTGTAGAAGATCCCGGATTGCCCAGTTATGGGAAACTATACTCGGCAAGTGACAAGCAACAGCATCTTGCATCAGCTGGCCAAATAGACGGAACACGTCCAACGTTACATCCGGGATCCGAGGGCGGGGTGACTGGCCTAGCGACGACTTGAAGACGGAGGATGACGAAGGCGGAGCATCAGCTTGACCTTGGACTACGAAGTCCTAAACTCATCATAAGGTCATTCGCGATTTAAACAGCAATACGTGCTTAAATTCGCAGTGAACAAGAAATTTCTTCTAAAATACTGAACAGTTGTGAATGAAACATTGCACATGAAAACCTAACCTCCCAACCAGACCCAACGGTGATGTATAGCTCGTAAAAATTTTTTCCATTGCGTCTTCGTTCGCGAGTTATACGGTGTGACGAACTAATCTTGAATTCCCAAATAGGTAATCGCGCCACCTCAAAAAAAGTTCGGGTGGTCTAATTGCCATGTCCACCAATGATCGGAAATTAAATGCAACTTCCCCATTGGATTTATTAGCAAACCTTGGACTGAGGGGACAGATAACTCAAACAATCTTACTCAAATTTATTAGAAATAAACGGCAAATTAAAACGAAACAAATAAAAACTAACGGTTTTACAGAGACGCGACATATGAACTAAGCGCAATAACAAATTGAAGGCAGAGGGAGCTAAAATACGCGGAGAGCAAAAGGCGAGGAGAGAGCTAGAGCATGGGGGTACGAGAAAAACGCACGATCCTACAACAGAAAACAAAAGTAAATACCTACAAATGACAAATCGTTATAATCACACAATTCACGATATTTCATCAAGTAAACATATTCAAAATTTCACCACTATCGCACGTAACTCACCATGGCATCCGAGACGAAATCCTATGAGAAAGGAACCAGTATGAAAGTCTGGATCGGTATCGTATCTGACACTAAGACTGACAGCTAGAGCCAATTCAACGCCCACGTACGAGCCGGTCCAATGTACTTAATCTTTGTGGTCTTACAGCAAGTAGTGGAAATTTGCATTATAGGCCTACTTCATTATATACGGATATACGGAGACACGACCGGCATTTATCAGGCAGATTTTTAAACTTGCATTAAGCAATAGCTGTATACGTAAAGCCGTATAGCTCGCAAACGAAGGCAAAATAAAAAAATTATCACGAGCTAAACATCACCGTTGGGAGGTTAGGTACTTGTATACGAAGTTTCGTTCAAATCTGATCAGCATTTTAGAAGAAATTTCTTGTTCACTGCGAATTTAAGCACGTATTGCTGTTTAAATCACGAATGAAAGAAAAATGGGAAAAACCTCTTGAACAAAGGCAAAATCTAAAAAATTATCACGAGCTAAACATCACCGTTGGGGGGTTAGATTTGCATATTCAAAGTTTCGTTCGAATGTGTTCAGTACTTTGGTAGAAATGTCTTGTTCGCTGCGAATTTCGGCACGTATCGTCATATAACTCACGAATGAAGCCGAAATTTGAATTTTTTACGAGCTAAACATCACCGTAAGGTCCCTAATAAAAACGTGTACCAAGTTCCATCGAGCTACGTTCATTACTTTGAGAGATATTTATTGTTCACTGAATTTGGGGAGACCGGCCGCGAGTCCAGCCGCAAGTCCGGCCGTAAATTTGTCCGAGACAATTAAGTTCTTAGCTTCTTTGACTCTGATAGTGTCGACACTCTGCAGTTCTAATTAAGCCATTTTCTTCATAATTTTAAAATATGCATGCAACTATACTTTTTATACTTTTATATTCCATTCAAACATCTATCAGTCGTGTTCCCTCGTAGCGCTTAACTCTCGTGATTAAAAATAGGCTTTGAATCTGATAATATCTATTAGAATATCTATCTAGAATAGTTAAACTGCGTTTTTCTATTATTCGAACGTATAAGACATCCTTCAACTAAGTTTTTCTGTTGTCATCTCAGGTCTTAGTCAACAAGTGACTCATTAAAACTATATTGAGATAACACAGCACATGTTCTTATTATGCCGCATGGAGGACCTGCCCGCCGGGGCTGAGGGCGGCCTGGGTCTCGGACTGCCCCTATCTCACTAAGGATAGCAAGGTTATGTTGTGAACGGAATTTTACTGCTCAAGACGCTTAATTCATACGTCAATGGCCATGATCTGTCACTAAATGATGCGTAATCCAATTAGGGCAACTGATAACAATTTCATTAAGAGAAGCTGCAGCTTAAACTATCTGATTCCAAAATATCGCCACTCACCTGCATTCCTGGCCTCGAATGTTGATTGATCGCACAGCACTGTCGCGTGTGTGAGATACAGCGCCAGGAAAAGCCCTCCTACAACCCAGGGACAAGCCATCATTCCCGTACCGTTTTAAACACTGGGAAGTCCAATTGTAAAATTCGCTAATAGATACCAAAAAATAATTAAAATTTAATTTTACCTTTTTAGTGATGATAGACAAAATGTTTGATATCTGGGGTTGAGATATTCACCTTAATGAATCTCATCCTAAAGATATGCGCAAATTTCTTGTGCAGAATAAAGCATGGTCATATTTTTAAAGCATATTTATTTATAAAACGAAACCATGGTCATATTTTACCGATCTTACTGATGGTCTCTACAATTGAAATCCTCCTCCTAGAGAACAGATGTTGGCAGGCCAGATCTAAAAATATAACCTGGACTCAGCAGCCATGTTTCACCTACAGAAAAGGACCCGCAGCCCTGTTTCACTTACAGAACATGACTCAGCAGTCATGTTTCACCTACACAACAGGAGCCAGCAGCTCTCAGTTATTGAACAGAATCAGCAGGTCAGTTCCAGAAACAAGACAAAAGTCAGATCCAAGCTTATATGTATACTGTAAATAAGCCAACTATTAGGCATCCTAATGCTCAAGTCTCGGTCAGATTTGACCAAGTTGCAAAAGATTTTTTTTAGATTTTCTCAGCTTTGGGAATGCTTCCGACAGTGCAACAAATTCTTCGTGATATATTTCTAACTACGCCGGAAAAATAGTTTTCTAATTTTGCCACGCTGCTTGGGTCACCTCCTGACACTGGCGGCCGAATCCAACTGATCATTGAACTTTAGCGTCAAGGCCTCTTACAACTCTCAGAAGTTTTGCTGCACTGCGGTGAATTAAATCTTAAATTTTAATTTCATTGCACCTGGCGTCAGAGTTTTCGTTTTTCATCCGTGGATTCTTATGTCCCGTTGATTAAACTTCCAATCATTTGACTTGCTCCAACCCATTGGACTTGTAATGGACTGTGATAACTACTAAGCCAATTTTTGTACGAACATGTACGAGCGGGTTTCAAAAAGTTCGTGGAAAATAACAGATAAAAAAAGGATCAAAATCATAAGTTTTTAGCGCATTTTCTCATTTATGGAAAAAATGCACTATTGTGCTCGCAATGTCCGTCTGTCTGTCTGTCTGTCCGTCCGTCTGTCCGTTTGTCCGTGACCTCATGTTTTTGTCGACGAGAAAAATGCGCTCTCTGTCACTCACTGCATTGAGTACTGAGTTATATTTTTTTACTTACATATGCTTTGTCTAGGTAAATACATTTCTGTGAAAGCTGATACCATCCACCAAGTCCATCTGTGTGAAATTGAGAAGCCTGCGATTTGAACCATGTTGTAGGATCTCTTTTTTTTGCTTCAATTGAGGATAACTTGGTACCTTTGAATCATTTTTTCAGGTTTGAAGATGAAAAAAAGTTGGAGGGAGCTATGTCGATCCTATAAGGTGAAAGCTGAATGATTTCGGATCGAAATTCGCGTAGCAAGCCCTTGTCTGCCAAGCGCTATGCGCGAGTGCGTTGTCTTGGTAGAAGAGTGCGCGCTGATGCTGCTTCCTAAGGCGTTTTTAAACGATTCTCTTGGAAATTTTTATCAAAATTTCTTCAGAATCATAATAAACAGCCGTAATATTTTGCTTGTTTTTGAGGAAATCAACCTATATAACATTGAAACAGGATCCTTCTGGCGCATTGACATCAAATTCTTTTCATGGAATTTTTAGTTATGTCCATTTTCCATGAACTTTTTGAAGCACCCTCGTGTGAAGAAAATAATATAATTTTGTGGCCTTTCGTATCGTAAGAAATCAATTGCACTTCAGTTCGTTTCATCAACAGTGCAACACTAAAATCTACAATATTGCTCTATTCGTTTCAAGAAAGTTTTCCAATAACCAGACCCGAAAATTAATGGATTGATTATTGTTCGACGCGCAGTCCCGATTAATGGTTATGATTGTTATAGGTCACTAAATCAATATTCGTTTAGCTCTGGAATGTGAGTTAGTCGGTCTCCTAACTCCTAAGTTAATTATACAGCATTTTAAAACATCAAAGAAGAGATTATTTGAAGTTGAATTCCTCATTGTATATTTCTTTTATTATCGTACCTGAGCTTCTTCATGATGTATAATGTCGATGCTTACATGTGCTGCATGCTTACACGTGCTGCATGCTTACACGTGCTGCATGCTTACACGTGCTGCATGCTTACACGCGCTGCATGCTTACACGTGCTGCATGCTTACACGTGCTGCATGCTTACACGTGCTGCATGCTTACACGTGCTGCATGCTTACACGTGCTGCATGCTTAGACGTGCTGCAAGCTTCCATCTTCGAAATTAGTGAAATGATAAAGTTAAATCAGAATTAACGTCACGCATTTTGTCCGACTTTGACTAAGTTCACATATAAATAAAAAAGTCTCATATCTGACCGAGGTGACCGCTAAGCCCTCTCTCTAATCTCGCATAATTACCATCGTGATTTAAAATCTATAATGATTAGCGTTCTAGAACTTGAATTACTGTAGAAGAAATTGCACTCAAATTCTCTACAAGAACTGATCGAGGAGCATTTCAACAATATTGTTCAATGTACTGCAATGTAATTGTTCGAGAAGTAGGAACCAAAAGTTTATTAGGAATATTAATCGAAATTCAATTTTTCTCTGCAATACGAGGCAATTACGTTTCCCAAACTTTATTAAAATCCAAAACATCAATGAGAAATCATTGAACTTAAACTCCACAGGGCGCATTCCATTCCATCACGAACCTGAACTCTTCGACGGCGAATAGTGCCGAGATTTAGTTAATATATTAATAAAATTTCAAAAAAATGTAATAGTTAATTAAATGCGTATGATAATAAGTATAATAAAAATATTATACAAATTAACGCGACTGGACTGTAATATTGACTGATTGTTTCATGACTGATTAATTGATAACTGATTAATTGACAACTGATTAGTTGATAACTGATTAATAATAAGTGCCTTGTTATTCGATGACTGATTGTTTGATAATTAATTAATTGATAACTGATTAATTGATAACTGGTAATCTTAATACTGGTTATTTGTAGGCTGATTGATAACTGAATAATTAATGAATTCTTAATTATTAACTGATTCATTGATAACAGATTGACTGATAATTGATTAATTGGTAACTAATTAATTGCTAATTGATTGATTGATAACTGATTATTTGAAGACTGATCGATTGATAACTGAATACTTAATGAATGATTAATTATTAACTGATTTATTGATAATTGATTAATTTACAACTAGTTAATTGCTAATTGATTGATTGATAACTGATTAATTTATAACTGACTGATTGATTACTGATTAATTGATTACTGACTAATTGATAAACGATTCATTGATTACTGATAAATTGATAGATGATAATGCATGCTTGAAAGATGACTGACCTCTCTACCGTCGTTTTCATGTCGTCGCCACGACGTTATTTTCGTCAGAGTTCGGCATAAGTTCTTCCTATATGTTAGTCTTTGGACTCGTTCATCTGTATTGTAATCGCTGTTCACGCATCGGATTTTGGTAGTAGATGGTCGTAATTAAGCCTATACTCTGATAATTTTAATATATTTAATTGTTAAAATGCGTTGAATATATGTAGGTATAGGTATGAAACTTTTTTCGAATACTGCAGTCTTGGCAGGGGTTTGAATCTCGACCGGTGACTCCTAGTTTGTTTGCCTGTCTGTCTGCTCCAAATCTTATAATTGATATTTAACACACTTCTACCTTTTCAATCGATCTGAAATTTTGCACACTTGTATAAAGTTGGGAACAATGCATGAATCAATTGACAGAATAAATAATTTTGAAATTTTAAAAAATTTTATTTTATGATTCTAAAACAAATGAAAAAAAAAATTGTCTGCTACATGACTTATAATCGATATTCAACACACTTCTACCTGTCCAATCGATCTGAAATTTTTCACACTTGCGTAAAGTCGGAGACAATGTATGCATCAATTGACAGATTAAATAATTTTGAAAAATTTAGACTTTATAATTTCAAAAAATAAAAGTATAAAAAAAACAATTTTTAATATATAATAATAAAATTAGAAATTCATTGTACATGTGTAACACTGGAGACACTGGATTCTTCAGAAGTGTTGTCTTGTGTTGTTTTTAAAGAGGAATTTTTAAACGAATATTTTGCGCTCATGACACGGCAGCAGGGGGTGAAATGATAACAATGCGATACAGAAATAAATTAATTCCGATACAAATCAAAATTGAATTCATAAATAAGAAATTTGAAGACTCAGAAAAGTATCTCAAACTAACTCAACTTCATCTCGAAATTATCGATAAATTGAACACGCTCTGTGAAACCCATGATAGCGTCAAGCTCCAGACCATACGCAACAATGACCACTCCACTGCTTGGAAGCAGTAATCCTCCAAGAGGTGTGGTCTATAAACTTTGCTTCAAAGGTCATTGTCAACTTCATAATCTTGACAGCATTGAAGGAATTAGACCAACAACTGCGACATTGAGTTTTAAAAACAAGCAACTTTATCTCATGCTTATCGGTTAATACAAGTGGCTTGGTGACACACTTGACAACGACGTCAAGCTTCGGACTATACGAAACAATGGACTCTGCAAAAAAGAGGGAGTTCTCCTAGAGACCGGTATAGATTGTTAATTTTACTGTAGAGAAGGTTGTAGACTTTTCCATCATTTGGACTATACTAGAGTAATTGGACCAACAGCTACGACCTTGAGTATTTCAAACAAGCAACTTCCTCTCAAAATCATCGCTGAATTCTACTGGCTTGGCGATACCCTTGACAACAACGTCAAGCTCCTGACAATAGGAAACATTAATTAATGGACCCTAAAAAAGAGAGAGATCTCCGAAACGCCGATGTAATCTGTAAATTTGGCTTCAAACAAGGTTGTTGACCTCTTCATCCTTTGGACTACATTAATTGGTGTAATTGGACCATTCACTACAACAGTGAGTATTACAAACAAGTAACTTCATCTCAAAATCATTGATGACCTTAACTGGCTTGGTGATACCCTTGACAAAAACGTCAAGGTCCGGACTATACGCAACAATGGACCCTGAAAAAAGCGGAAGTTCTCCAAGAAACCGATGTGGTCTGTTAATTTTGCTTCAAAGAAGGTTTGTTGAGACCAGCATTTTGATACAATAACGTCATCGAAAGAATTTTAAATTAAAATTTTGTATTAAATTTCAATCAAAATTTTAATTAAATTTTAAATTAAACTAAGAAGAAAATCGTCAATAATACAAATTCTATGGTTTTCAATGAAACCTGCTTTTATATATCGTGTCGAATTCACAAAATTACATTCTATTTTAATGTGCCTGAAGTTTGAGTTTTCCGGATCTGACTAAATGTTTGCAAATGCTTAGTATATTCTATATGATATCAATAATAGACAGTATGTATATGTCGTGCCGAAATCGTGGAATTTCCGATTCTATGGAATCAGCAGCCAGTTTGCCGATTCTGTTGAATCAGCATTTCTATACTACATATAAGAATCTGGAGTTAGGTATGTGAGCCAGGTTTTTTTTTAATAATTATCTATAAAGGATCTTGACCTAACCTTTTTCTAACACTAACTGTAGATTTATGCTCTAACTCTAACTTCCGATTTTCTGAATCGGCAACTATAGATGCTGATTCTACAGATGATTCCTTAGAATCGGCAATTCCGCGATTTCGGCACGACATATTGATAACATATAGAATATACTAAGCATCTGCCAACATTGAGTCAGATCCTAAAAACTCAAATCTCAGGCACATTAAAATAAAGTGTAATTCAGCAATTTAAAGCACGATTCCCCAAAAAACTAACATGACCATTTAATTTTAGGAATGGGATGTTTCCAAAAGCGAAAAAACGTCAGACGGGTGAACGACGACTGGTCCCTTGGTTTCTCATCTCTTACAAAAGTCATGTCATTCGTCGTTGGTTTTTTACATCGCAGAATGGGTCATTTATCAGCCGTAGTCGATTTTTTCATAACAGGGTAGGTTATGCCAGCGTTCGCTTGCTTTTTGCATTACGCAGTCTACATAGGCCTCCAGACTGGGGCTCCATACAGGTGCTCCATACTGGGGTTCCAAACTAAGCCCAAACTGGGGCTTCATACTGGAGCTCCACACTGGGGCTCCATTATACTGGGGCTCCACACTGTGGCTCCATACTGGTCCACTTTTCCGAAGCAACCTCCACGTTTAAGAGTTCTCACCTGCCCCTGCCCACGTAATACCCTTTCATAGAACCACCAGGTGGTCCTGCCACCATCAACGGATCTTGCTATCAAGTCAGATGAATTTAGTGCTCGGATCTAAAAATGACTTCAAAGATCACAGTTGGATTCTAGAATATATTTACAAGGCGGCATTGAATCTTCCGTCCCCTGATAGGGTATTTACCACATCCAGGTAACTTCAGTATGGATTACAATGACTCGTATTAAATGCACCAGCACCTTAACGATATAAAAGAGAGTTTTGTTGATAACAAGCTGTGTTTTGATGTCATCTAAGAGCTTTTTGATCACATCAAGTGGTATTTAAATGACTTCAAAAGCAACTTTAAAATGACTTGGTTGTTTTTGGAAACTACTGTGTAGATTTTCATTCTGTTGGGGGTATAAGGGGAGATTGCAAGCAGTGAACAGCAGCTGTTTAAGCAATAGCAAAAAGTATAGCCTAGTTTCCGCAATAGTGGAAGATGAATTACTTCATGAATGTCATCATTTTAAAGACATTTAGCTTCGTAACAAGGGTTGAGAATTAATCGAGTTTTCACTAGATTTACTCATATATTTTGCTTTTTGACAGACGAAAGTACTCAAGCATCCACTCCATGGTTATTTTTTATAATCTCATTTATCAATAAAGCTCATTTAGATGAGGCGATTATTTCTAAGACTATTCTTTATTTTTATTGCTTTTGACGACAATTTTTTAATCTTTTTTCGAACATGTCCAGTACTGCCTCCATGAGCAAATGACCAGAATTATACTTTTGTAGAAACATTTTCAATAAGTTTAGTTCCGTTCAATTCAGACGTTCCAAATACTGAAGCCTTCAGTAATTACCTCCGCGGCATATAGGCAAGTAGTCGAATGAAAGTTTTTGTTTAATACAAAGTCTAATTACGCGCCGTTGAGGAACCGCAGCCAGCCGCGGTCAATCACAGAGTAAATCCTAACGAATTCCACCAAGTTTACAATAGGGCAAGAACATGCGATGGCGTGAGACCGTTCGTTCAAAAGTTACAATTAAATAAAACTTTCACGGCAGTTGTAGAATTGACGATGATTTTCTTCACAGCTCGGCATTGAAGACTCGTAGTGATTAACACGCAAGGAAGTTTGGATTGCGTGGCTGCAGCTTCAAGTAGCTGCAAGTAGTTGTAGCTCTACGTGGCTGCAGCTTCAAGTAGCTCCAAGTAGTTGTAGCACTACGTGGCTGCAGCTTCAAGTAGCTCCAAGTAGTTGTAGCACTACGTGGCTGCAGCTTCAAGTAGCTCCAAGTAGTTGTAGCTCTACGTGGCTGCAGCTTCAAGTNGCACTGCTGCTTAACGCAATTCAGCTGCTTAACGTAATTAGCACTGCTGCTTAACGCAATTCAGCTGCTTAACGTAATTAGCACTGCTGCTTAACGCAGTTCAGCTGCTTAACGTAATTAGCACTGCTGCTTAACGCAATTTGATATTGTATATTAAAGTAACTTCAATTTAGTTTGAAGTTATGTCACCGCTAAATCCATCTGATATATTGAACTAAATCATATTTTGTGTGGGCGAATTAGACCTGTGTGCTCAATTTTAGATATCCTATTCATAAAAATGAGGGGCATGTTTTCCTAAACTTGAAATTCACAAAGAATTAGTTTGCTGATTGGAATAATTGAAAACCAATGTATCAATTAATGCTGTCAACAACAATTGCTCGAAATCAAGACTTTATTTGCTATCATTGGTATTGTCGTCGAAATTCAGACAACTTGAACTTCAAAACCCGATTATGCAATGATTTCAGAACATTCACGTGCAAAAAGTTTTTTAATGGAATCACTTTTAGTACAGACGCAAAAACATATCTTATTACGCATTGAAATACTTGATTTTATTTCATGCACCTTAGCATATTTTAATCACATTATTTCTTTACATCAATTATTAGGAAAAAATCCTTAATAGAAAACGAATTTTAATGGCGCTAGCAATAATAATTAATAATCAACATTAATTGGGCGCTAACAAAAATAGTCAACTAAAACTTTAATTGGGCGCTAACAATAATAGTCAACTATCAAGTTTAATTGAGCGCTTACAATAACAATCAATTATCAACTTTAATTGGGCATAAACAATAATAATCAGCAATTAACGTTAATTGAGAGCTAGCAATAATAATCAATAATCAACCATAATTGGGCGCTTACAATGATAATCAATAATCAACTTTAATTTGGCGCTAACAATAAATGAATCAACTGCAAAACTGGAATATAAAACGCACAGTTACGAAGACTATCTCAGCAGTGATATAGAAGTGAATTTAAAAATAAATATAAACAAATATTAATTTTAAAAATGAAGAGGGTAACTTATTGAATTTCCTATTATAAATATTTTCTAAAGTTGCAGGAATAATGACACTCACATGCATTTTAGTCAATCTTATTTATTTGCTATGGGATAAATATATCTGATTATTTGAAACTGGAATTATTAATTCCCTTGTCGCGATTACATAAAAACGCTAAAAATGTGGTTCATTTTAAAGTTTAACAACCACGTTACGTAAGATAGCAGCCTCTCGTGCATAGTAAAATTTAATTTTACCACGAAACCATATTTATTTTACTGCAATTCTATTTCTTCATCCTGAACTTGTCGTCGTGAATTCCGTTGATTTTGCTTCATTTTATAATATGACGGGACATGTCAGTTTTTTATACAGCATCTTTCTCGCGTGAACATTAAAATTTTACCCGATAGATTGGACCGGAACTTAAGAGCTTTGGACAAATTCATTCTGTAGCCAAGAGTTCGCCTTTTATTGATCAGCAACTTGCTACGTTATAACGTAGGTACATTTTTATATCTATTGTTAGGCTCTACAATATTGTTTATAGTCACATAGAATAATGATATTATTATTACTATAATTACTTTTTTTTATTTTTTTTTATTATTATTAGACGCCATATTAGAGCATCGCTATGGAATGCCAAAGTATTGGAGTCGATAAAAGTTAAATTATGCAGGTATGGGTGGTACATGTGCTAATAAATTAGAGAGCAACTTTGAATGCTTAAATAGTTAGCAACATTAATAAATTTCTGCAAATATGGACGTAGACTCTCATTTAAATGGATCTAGTCTTGCAGACGTGGCCTCTTGATCGAAGACTGGACAAATGTCCTGTTAGTTAAATTTTGGTATTATCAACAATTTTTGGAAAACGATGTTCTAAAATCGGAAACAATTCAATGAATAAATATATATGACCAAATATTTGCTGAAAACCTGCTCAATTTTGCAGTGGTGTACTTTTATCCGGTTTCAATCAGGCACTTCATTCTATCCATTATAATTATATTCTTAGTTTAAACAATCTGTAATTGAGACATCGGAAAAATGATGAAATGGTGAGTTTTAAAGATGGCATCAGACAAATGATGGCCTCCCATTTTCAATGTATTCAGTTAGTCGATTTTTTAAGTTCCGTTCAACTCGCTGTAGCATATTGACGGGTATGTTGGCCATGGCTTGGCGTATGTTGTTCTTCAAATGAGGTAAGGTCCTTGGACAGTCATTGTAAACAATGGATTTAAGGTAAACCCCTTAAAAAAGTACACGCTGCCAAATCGGGGGATCAGGCCGGCTAAAGATTGTCACCTCTTATGAAATAAGGTCAAAACCCGTCAATATGCTTCAGCGAGTTGAACGGAACTTCAAAAATCGCCTAACAGAATGCATTGCCAATGGGGGCCGTCATTTGTCCGATGTGATCGTTAAAACTATATGATAAATTTTTTCAGGTAATGCCTGATTCAATTTAGTTCATATCGTAATGATATCTTATTAGTTTTTTTTCATTGAGCTTTCAAATCAAGAAATTTCCGTGAATCACCTTGTATGAGGCTAAAAACGTCGACAGTTAGGTTGGAGTTGCTATAAAGCGAGTTTGAGCTACTCTTTTACTAAGATTCCCGGCCCTTTTATAGCATCACGACCTCCGCCCGCTACTGACGTCGTGATTCGTTATTATTCACGTGATGTTGTGCATGTCTAGTCCTTTTCCATCAAGCTCTACCACGTCTAGTGAATATTATATCGCTCAATTACCGATGATCTAATATTAAAATATAATTATAATGAATGGAATGAGACGCCTGATTGACACCGGATACTTACATGTATGCTTAATTTCACGATTTTGATGAATAATTTCATGATTTTAATATTGATGAATTTAATCAAGAGAAATTAGGAGAACGGCAATTAAGGAGTCTCGGAGAACGGCAAGGAGTCAAAAAGGGGGCAAGGTAAAATCCCGGCAACGAGTCAGGATTTTGTTTTCGGAGCAATATCGGACCGATTGGTTGCACGCTACGATTGATAATTTGACATTTAAACATAATCGTCCCTAAAAAACATTATAATTAAGCTTCCCAAGATTTAGTCAATGTCACATATATTAATCGTGGATTACAGTAGAAAGAACGCAGATATTTAGTGCTGTTAATCTACACGTCTTCTTTGCAAAGACTGATTTAATTTTTCCGGGCAAGATACAAACCTCCATCATCAGGACATATGTTCTTGGCAGACTTCTTTAATCTTGCACGGGAGGGATCAAAGCTCCATTATCCGGTCACAAACTCTTCGCTGGGCGAATTAAATTCTGCAGATGGCGCCGGCACACGAGAGGACTTCGCTGTAGAAGACACGTGCATGCTAGAGTCCAAGAGAGGCTGGTACTGCGATGTAGCTTCTAATCGAGTAATGATGCAAGCTATTTTGTCTGAGGCAATCGAAACAAAAATTGCGCCGTGTTTGAAGTGCTTAACTTAAAGTTTTTTTCCTTGAGTAGCAACTAATTTGAAACACGCTGAGGACTTATAGGCTCTCATCTTCAACACAAATCAAAACGAATTGTCCTATAGTAAATCTCTGGGCACCCAATCCAGCTGAGTAAATAACTTCGCATTAAAATATAGGCGACAGTCAATCAAAGCATCGTTTTTCCTCATTCCAAAATATATTAATACATAGCAAACAAATGTTGATTTTGAAATCTTCTTCAATAAAGTTCCTGCAACTGATGATGGTGCTGAAGCTCCCTACAGGAGAAAAAGTGTCGAACATTTTCTCCAAGGTGAGAGAACTTATGCATGTGACGTTGAAACAACATTTAATACACGGCAATTCAACCAAACAACGTTAGATAATTATTCAACGTCGATTCACAGTCCGGTGTCTGTTGGAAAGCTCATTGACGAATTTTTTCGGACTGGAGAAGCCGATGTTTATGAAAGTAACACATTTTCGTTCCGTTTATGTCTTTTCACCACAAAATTAACATCTAAAAATATAATCAACAATGAATTGGAATACAATACATAATTTCAACAATATGAAAGACACATCCCAACAGTTCTAATGAATTAGCTGATAATTTTTCTCATGGCTTTAATTCAAATAAAAACGACAAATTATAAAATCTAGCATTGTACCCGATGATGTACATTGACACATTCTTTGGCTCTTTCCCTCAGTTGACACTCTCAAGTATTGACTCATTTTATCTAAGTGACGCTCTTCTTATGATTGTGGGCTCGCAGTGTTGGTTATGTATACTAATTTCGTTATTAATTCTAGTTATTTATACCCAAATAGATTTGGTGCATGTATGTACTTTAATTTAGAAGTACTGTCGACTTTACCTGAAGGACATTGCGCTTCCCAAGAATAAAAGTTTAAGGTACTCTCGTCTCGACAAGGAGATGGTTAACATATCAGGCTTAGTCATGATGACATATTCCAGTCAGACTATTTACAGTATCTTCAAATTAACAAGAAAGTACCCACAGATTGATGCGCTCATGGGAAAATGTTAGTATCCAGCGGGTGCCGAAGGTGCCCAAAGATGTTTTTTGTATAAAAAGTTCTTTGAAATCTCGAATAACTGAAAATTTAAGTAAACACTGTTGAACTGCCTTTAGATAGTTACTTCGTTGGACACACGATTATTTTATAATGTCATGACGACTCACCATACATGACTTCAGGAATGTAATTGCGGCCGCCGGTGAATTTACTTTCCTCGTACGAAAAGCGCAAACCTATGATTATCGATATTGATATTATTATTAAGAAACAAATCTCTTATAAGTTATTCATGGAAAGATTACAATGAATGCTAAACATCATGCCAGGTTGGCTGGAATGTGGTAGGGAACGAGTGCCTCTTGACGACCGCAGTGACAGCCTCGACCGATTTCCTATATAGCTGGGGCTGCATGGCGCCTGCAGTCTCATGCGCCATCAGACTGTCAACTGCCCCACTTTTTCTGCTGCCTAAAGAGTATGTAACTCGTTTCTCTTCTCTTACCAGTAATGTATTATAATATGATTTGAATTTGATCGAAATTCTACTCGTTACTTACGGTATTTACACTAGTATGTGAATACCATGAAATCGGAAGCCCCATCCGGGAAGTATAAATAGTTGAAGCAGCGTGCCGACTTCATAGATTATGAACTTTGAACGCAAGAGCTAAACAGTGACACTTTAGTCGATGTCTATACTCTCTTGCGTTGAGCAAGGGATGATTCAACGTGAATTTTATTCGCTGAATAATCATGATATCCGAGTAGTGTACAGGAGTCATAATACAAGGGCGCACAAATTCTTCAAACGAGGTAGAAACTCACTATTCTTCGTCAACAATCTGAAGTTCTAGATTCTAGAAGACTGAATTGTAAACTCGGAAGTAAGAGTCTCAAAAAGACTCAAGGTAGCAGTTAAGTAGGTACAAGTCACGCCGAAACTCGGAAAAGTTAGTCGAAAGATAACGGATGACGGTGCGAGTGCGATGCCGAAACATCAAAAGTCAGTCACGGCTGTCGAGGGTACAAGCCTAGAAACGCCGCTGAGAAAAGCAGATGAAGTGGACACAAACGAAGGTACGAGCCTTACCCAAACGCAAGTCAGTCACAGCTGCCTAGGGAACGAGCTTCGACCTGCCACTGAGAACGCGAGTGACGTGGGTACGAGACACATCGAAACACGGAATGAGGAGACGTAAGGGAGTGATTTGGGTACGAGCCACGCCGTAAAGACACGAAAGGACGAATGGTGCGGGTACGAGCTGCACCAAAATGCTGCCAGAATCTGGAACTAAATAAGACAGCACCTGCCCAGTTGTGGATCTCGTACTTATTCTCGGTTCAACCAATCGCCTTGCGAGTAGTTTTAATTTGTGAGATTCATCCCTAATACGGCAACGTCTTATTAGCCTACATCTGGTTATCTGAATTTGACAGGAAACTTTCGCACTCCACGTCACCGCTTCGGAACATATCGAGAAAAAATGGCGGCACAATTAATTAACTATGTTTGCATGAAACTTTTACTGCAGAAATTAATTCTACTAAATGTTTCGTCAATGGCCGTTATTTTTTTTTTTGTTTGGCTTAAAATTGATGATATTTCTAAATACTTTTTTGTGTAACTGAATATAAATTCAATTATTAACAGAATTCGCTTTATTAATAGGTGCAGATCCGTACGATTTCTTCAGTGCCTTCGTTGCCGTGCGGTGGTCAGGCCATCCTGCGTCTGCGACCACCACAACGTACGACGCACAACACGTCGTTTGGGGACCCCCGGGACATCGTCAGGACAAACTCTCCCTTCACTTACTCCACGGTTTATCCAAGCCACGACCCGAAGTATGCAACCGATGGATACGCTTGTGCAGCACCCGGATACTTCGTTACGAATAAGCAGCCAAAGAGCTTCACGCAAATAGACACGGAACTAACCACTCGAGTGCAGACCACAATCATAGCCACGGCTTGGTCTTACAATATTGTTAACATGGACCTGCTCCTCAGCAACACGAGTGATTTTAACCTGGGATGGATCAAAAATAGAATGAGTGGAAGGACCACTGACGGAGTGGTCGACGTACAACATCGTCACCAACACCAGCGTGGCGGGACGGTACATTACGTTCTATCGACAGGCCTTTTACGCTTACCATGGTTACGCCGAAATACAAATTATTCCGCGGCCCATAGTCTCCCTAAATTTACCTACAATGTAAAGCACAAAATGCTGCATGGTCAACGATACGAATTGGCTGCTGTGTTATTGTTCATGAATAGACTGACAAACCCTGCTTCAGCTGGTGCGATTGGTCATCGTAAAACCTCATCATGGAACGACTTGCTGCAATTATGATTAATTTCACGGACGATCCCTAAATTTTCTTCTTTCTGTAAATCGAGAAGAGAAAGTTGTCAATTATTTATTCTGTAAAAAGGCCATGCTTCATAATAAATTAGTAAATATTTTACTTGCACAAACTTTACCCACAGCTTCTCCTATGCGGAAATTTTTACTTAACCCCCTGCCTATATCGGACTTCCCGATCATTCTTCATTCCACGCGATCTTCTATAGCAACTGCTAAACAAATCGAATTACCCGTGGCCATTCATAATCGCTAGCTTTTATGTTCAATGTATGCTAAATCTCATTAATCTAGAGGATTGATCATCCACATCAATCATTATTAATCAAGTCTGTTGGCAATGTTATCCGCGATGTGTAATTTAAACGGAATTTTAGGCTGAATTAAACTCAAATCTCAAAGACTATTCATCTCCAGTCGGTAATTCTGGTTACTTGAACTTTAGATACGAATACTTTTCATTGAAGAAGGTTAATGTAATCATGTATTCAGAAGGTTAATGTAACATTATTGTGGTCGTGTTCAAGAAGTCTGTTGCGGTGGCCCACCCGGTACCCACCGTTTATATTTAATATGTATTAATTATTACTTGCATTTTGTCTCACTTTATTAGAGACTAGCTTAGCAGCAGTTATTACCAGTAGCGAATTCGGTAAATATACTGTTGCGTGTGGCATCAGCTGTAGCCCATATATTGGCCAAATTTCCTCTTGATATTTAACACATCTTTTGACTGAGGATTCAGTTAGAGACTCGTATTAGCTACAAATCCAAATCACTCACTAAATACACCACCCATCAACACGCAAAACTCACCAACTTACAACCCACCAATACTCACCTCTCATCAAAAACACCACCCACCAGTATGCACACTGAGCAGCACACCACCCATCAAAATCAGTCATAAAAGCGTTGATTGATTTTGAAGCCATAAAAGCGTTGATGAAGCTGTTCTGCCTTATGTGTTTCAACCTGTGGTCGACGCTTCCAATCGGAAGAGATTGATTCCGATTGGTCCGAGTCCATTGGATTGGATTCCATTTGGACTCGGAACCTCAGCTAACTTCTGGCAGTCCAATTACGGAGGAGAAACTTTATTTCTCATAGAAAATCACTGTCTCAATCCCAAATTTGGTTAATTTTTGCCATGAAAACAATGCTAATGGTTGTTGAAGGGAAGATTTCTAAACTAGCGGTTTCTGAAAAAATTTAAAGTATTGTGTGTGCGGTGTTGTCACAAAATTAAGCACTGTTTTCTTGGGCGATACGAAACTCTGACAACGTGGACGACAAGAGGGCATGCAAATAAATATATTGTAAATATTTTTAGCAAACCTTTTGTAAGCATAGTTTTAATTGTCTATTTCTTATGGGCTCCTATGGTTTACTTATTCATCAGACCTTTAGAGTGTAAAAGCTAGTCAACGACGTATCAAATAGTTTCAATGCATGCTAACTCAATTGTTCGTAGCCCGCGTCAAAACTGCCCACAATATTTCGGTGCGTTGATTTATGCCTTCCTAAAACTTGTTTTTATAGTTTTTATGATTATTTGTTATATATGAATATTATAAGCATACATTGAAGTTTATAGGGTTAATATATTTGTTTGTTCTTACAGATACAATTTTTCATTCAACAAAAAGGAAATTTGTTGTCGGAACTGTGGTTATCCTAAAACCTGAACGCGGACTTACGGCAACCCAAACTCAAAAACGGAAAGCGTTTTACATATATATTTTTACTAAAATTTAATTATTTTTTACCGACTGAGGAAAATCAAAAACAAGTTTTAAAAACTTGCATGCTGCAACGTTGGACGCTGTGAAGAAAATGAATCTCCGGTAGTTATTGGTATCAATCATATGTCAAACTTTTCATTTAGTTCTCAGCTCCGTTTGGATTAAAATGAATCTCTGGTAGTTATTGGTAGCAATCATATGTCAAACTTTTCATTTTATTCTCAGCTCCGTTTGACTTCCTTCGTTTGAATTAAATCAGAACACGCGAACACGAATGGTGCATATTGAACACGTTCATCAAGATGTAAATTCAATGGGCAGTTTTATATCCACCAGAAAGCTGGTGCTCGCACTAGGAAGAGGATAGACCGACAGAGCGACGAGTGAACTTCAGACGAGCAACGTTACGGACGAGTGCGTGCTAGGAGATAAAGTGTTAATTTGCTTGAAGCGCCTAAGTCATTGTTCGTTATTTATACAAGCTGATCTAGTTAATGAATAGGACTCACATCCTATGAGTTTATTTATAAACCAAAATGTATCGATTCTTACTGTATTGCCTGCGGTGTTAGATCCATCAATACGGAAACATTCAAACTTAAACTACCGGTAGCAGTTGTAGCAAACGTACTTGTCGCTCGTGAGTTATTACTTTCCTTTGAGTAGAACGATGAAGTTCACAAAGTATTTCTCACCGAAATTAGCACTTTTGGTGACCGCGTTGGCGTGCGCGACGCAGGCCCAGGTGGCGGATATCTTCTTCAAGGTGAGCGCTGAAAGTGGTAATTAATTTCACGATATTTCAATTTTTCACATATGTTATTCTATGAATCGTTTTAGCTGAGTGGTGTTTACACGAAAGAAATATTTCTGGGTGAATATATGGGAAAATTTTGTGTTCAATATGATACGAAATTTTGTGTTCATAAGATCTTATGCTAAATTGAATTATTATTTATCGACATGTTTGGCACAGAGCTCTTAAGGAATATTCACTTATAACAAACTTTTGTTTCAAAGAAAGTAATCTGGCTCGCTGTACAACAGGACTCGAGTAAAAAAATTCCTTTTGTGATAAAATACCAATGGTTTACTGAGGCTCGAACATGAAAAAATATTTTTAAATATACACGTTGAATACCGGTTCGTTGGGTGACTTATATTGACGCCGATTGGTCCCACTGAGCGAAACTGACTTCATAGTTCGAGGTTCGTCAAACATCTGACAGTATTCACATCCATAGGAAGTGCACACGAGATATATTGATGTGAAATTTTTGGAACAAAAAATTCACTCGAGTGCAATAAGTAACAAACGCGTTCGATGATCTTACTAAAAAATTCACACGAAAATTTCATTTGGTTGAAGAAAATTGAGAAATTGCGATTAATACAAATTTAAATCCATCATTCAAATGAGCCCTCTGTTTATTTGTCCTAATAATGAAAAATCTTTCCCAAATTTAATTAAAGATTCAAATAAATTTTAATCCTTATATCCTGCCAGGTTGGCGGTAATGTCGTGGAGAACGAGTGCCTCCTGACTACCGCAGTGACAGCCTCGACCAGGCTGAGGCTCCGCATAGCCTGTAGCAGCCTGTGCCTTCAGAGCGTCGACTGCCACTTCTTCTGCATACGCAGCGGTATGACACTTGTAAAATGTATGATATAGAGTGCAATTGATTTACATGTGTGCAATGAATGAAAATTATACAAAAAGCGTACAGTAAGAAGGCCTGTTCAATTTAATTTTTTCTTTGCATTTTTTGCAGCCTTTTATTTTCTCTTTGATTCAAATCGTTCGTTAAGTTTAGGCCACCGGAGGCGAGTTTTTATTACAAGTTTTGTCTCTAGGAATTACCTGTAACGTTGAACTTATGTTCGTAAAGTATCACGAGTACACATACAATGGTGGCATGAGACCTTGGCCTGGGTTGCAGGCCGTTATACCATCGACTCTGCTCCACTGCTCCAAGAAAACTTGCTAGAGTATTTTCGGTCTTGCTGCTGAAATTCACAGTATAGTATAGTATAGTATCTTCGGCATTTAAAGAATAGGCCTGGATAGGCCTGTCGCCGATTCTTGTACTTTTCTTGACTAGACTGGCCTTTTGATCAGATCTTTTCAACGGACGGTAGATTTAAAATAGCTTCTAGATATCAGTTGTTCCGTAGGGTACGAGGCATTTTAAGACTAAACATATGCTCATGCATGGCCTTGTCTAGTCTGTTCTTGAACGCGTTCATACTCGGAGCGTCAACAATATCTTCAGGGAGCAAGGAGGCTGTTCCACATGTCAGTGACTCGAAGCGAGAAGAAATGTTGTCGCGTGAATAAGTTGCACCGCAGTTTTTTTAGTTTATAGCTGTGGCCCTGGTGTTGGTTCTTGTTTAAAATTCTAGTAATCCTTCTGGGACCTTGTACAAACCATGAGTATACTTGTATACTTCAATGAGGTCACCACGCAGGCGACGATAACGGAGCTGGAAGCTTCATAATCTTCAGTCTTTCTTCATAAGACTTGCCCTTTAATCCTGGGAATATCCTTGCTGCACGTCTTCGAACACTCTCAACTAAATTTTTGTCCTTTACAAGTCTCAGTGACCACACAAAGTTTCCAAACTCTAGGTTCGGGCGCACGGCAGAGGTGAACTTTAGCTTCATCATTTCTATATCTAGGTACTCGTAGGAGCGTCTGATCAGCCCAAGCAGTTTATTGGATGTATTAACTTGCGTTTCAATATGCCTATAAAATTTTAGCTCCTTGGCAAAATCGAGGTACAGTGCATCCACTGGCACCCTTTCATCCAGCAGGCGAGTCCAATTATTCAAGGTAGACAGGAGATTAGTGGTGCATGATCTGCCAGCAATAAAGCCATGCTGACAGTCTGATAGAAGATGGTTAACAGTCAAGTGATCATTAATCCTATCCCTCATAACCGATTCCATCACCTCACACACAACACTTGTGATACCTACAGGACGGTAGTTACCTGGGTTACTCCTGTCACCTTTTTTGAACAGGGGTGTCACTTGTGCTTCTTTTCAGTCGGCCGGCAAAGTCCCTTCGATTAAGGTTTTTCGAAAGAATACTGTTAAAGGGCCGGCCAGGACGGTTGCTAATTCGTTGAGCAATCTAGGGTGGAAACCGTCTGATCCAGATGACTTGTTGGGATTCAGGGAGACAGGATTTGAACTGGACAGATGAAGAAGATAGCACTTCAGATAACTGACTCATAAAGTAATTGTTAATGGAGAAAATTGAATCGTTTGAATGACCACGAAATACCAATTTTCTATGTTTTTACTATCGGAACAGGCACAGGCTTGTGCGCTCTGTTCAAAGCGTTCGTTGCCGTGCGGTGGTCGGGCCATCCTACGTCGGCGACCACCACAACGTACGACGCTTGCTACACATCGTGGGGGGACCCCCGGGACATCGTCAGGACAAACTCCCCCTTCACTTACTCCACGGTTTATCCAAGCCACGACCCGAAGTATGCAACCGATGGATACGCTTGTGCAGCCCCCGGATACTTCGTTACGAATGAGCTGCCTAACAGCTTCTCGCAAATAGACATGGAAGTAACCACTCGAGTGCAGACCGTAATCATAGCCACGGCTTGGTCTACGAATCTTGCTAACATGGACGTGATCCTCAGCAACACGAGTAACTTCAACCTGGGACAGAAAATAGGACGAGTGAATGGACGTCTGGCGGATTGGACGACGCATACCATCGTCACCAACACCAGCGTGGCGGGACGGTACATCACCTTCTACCAGGTGCAAACTGATTACCATGGCTACGCCGATGTACAAGTCATTCCGCTGCCTTGAGCCTGTCCAAACTAATGAAAAATGTCCAACTCAAACTTATTTTTGGTCTAAGAAATTGATTTTTCTTCTCAGAAGCAGTCTAGAGTTGGACTGACAGAGTGCTGCAGTTGGTGCGATATGTTGTCGTACAATAGTATCACGAATAGAGTGTTGGGATTATATTGTTACGTTCACTTACCAACTTTGAATATCTGCATTTATTTCTTGCTTTATATAAATAGGATAGTGAAGAGAAAAACTTAGCAGACCGTAATCAAGTCAAGAAGTCAGGCTCTCTCATAATCACCAAGTCAGGCATTTGCATAACATTTACCCACTGCCTCTATGTGGGTGGAAATTTCCCCTCTTATGACTTGGCTCCAAAATTTCCGATCATACTGACTTCACTACACGCGATCTGCTATAACAACTGCTATGGCAATGTTTTGACAAATGCATTGGGAATAATTGAATCTAATTATCAGTTTCTTGTCAAAGTAATGAACTTCTATCCTCATTTCCGGCAATCATTGATCTCAAGGATCGATCTAACGTGAAGGCAACATGATAGTGATCTATATTACAATCTCAATAACCCTTAGTTTACTATATAGTGGTAAATATATTAAGCAGACGACGGCAAATGAACCTTTATAGACGAATCGCTTTAACGATCGTAAATGAACCTATATAAACGAATAGCTCAAACTACGGTAAATGTACCTATACAAACAAATAGCGTTAACGACGGTAAATGAACGTATACAAACGAATAGTTTTAACGACGGTAAATGAACGTATACAAACGAATAGCTTTAACGACGGTAAATGAACGTATACAAACGAATAGCTTTAACGATAGTAAATGTACCTATACAAACGAATAGCTTTAACGACGGTAAATGAACGTATACAAACGAAAAGCTTTAACGACAGTAAATGTACCTATACAAAAGAAAAGCTTTAACGACAGTAAATGAACCTACACAAACGAATAGCTTTAACGACGGTAAATGTGCCTATATAGGACCCTTACATTCGCTGTGCAGCACTAGGCACCCGCACCAGGCGTCCATTGAATTTGCATGGCATTTTCCGTAAAAATGGACTTATAAGAAGCACACGAAGTAAATGCACTGTTTTAAATTAACGGAAAGACTCTTCAAATTATTGGATGGCATGTCGCCATATTTGCAATTGAGTGAAAGATATTATCGTTATAGCCGGTAAACATTTTTGTGCATTGATATGTAACATAAAATCGTTCATGAACCCAAACATATACGCCGATCGCTCGATTAAGTTAAGAGGAATTTAGATACAAATAGCATTGGCAGTGATAAATGTGTCGGTAGACTTAAAAGTCAAGTTAGACTCAGTTTAACCACTAATACGCGCTACTCACGCACCATTCACAAGTACGCACCATTCACGAATATGCACCACTCACCGGGTCGTACTCCACGGCGCCACCAACGCGTCGCACGCTGCCTGTTGCAGCTCTAGAACCACAGATTTTTATTTGTTTCTGCCTATTGGTACTGCTGTTTTGTCTTAAAGTAGCCTGTATACTGATATAATATAAGTTAATAATACATCACATTCACATGCTTCTTTCTGTTTCACTCAAACCGCATATTAACAATATCTGTGTGGCATGGTAGGGGCTGAGAAGTTGAATAATTTGATAGGTACTTATTGCAAAATTGTGTAACCTCTATAAGAAATCGTGCATCGTGATTTAGTACTACGATTTCCTTAGCATTTGATTGTCATTTAAACTGTTATTTCTGATAATTGCATTAAATTCTATGTATGTGTTTTAACCCTCGCGTTTACAAGAATTTTAATTCATACATAAATCCAATGTTTCGCCATCGTTTCGATACTGGTCGCTTTAAGTCATTTCCTCGAAAAGAAGCATGTGCTTCACTACTGGAGTTACTTTCAAAAATAAAGTTTGCAAAAGTGTGTTTATTATCATTCTCATTTGCGCATTGCCATATAAGTAGCGATAAGTACCAATACTACGTCTTATCTATGTCTATTATTTTAGGTTTCAGAACTTCACCTATCAGTTCAGTTATTACGAGCAGTGAGTTAGTGCATGCCATTCACTGAGCGTCTAAATCTGCTATACATTCACTCTTCATGCGTGTCTTACATATCAATAAAGTTAAAAAAATACCAAAATCTTTTTCCTGCTCGGTAAATGTTCGTGAGGTTCTGGCGCTGAAGTTGGAGCGTTCCCACCAATCACAGTCGCGCTTAGAAAACTTATAATGAATGACGTCAATGTGAACTAAGTGCAATTGATGGCAAATGTTCGTGTGGATAACTGATGGGCTAATCAATCGATTTACCACAGTCTCGTCAGAGTCATCAGAATGTGCCATGATATGCCATTAAAATCCCACTTTATGCAAGTAACAAGTACCCGCATGTCGTTAAATCTGCATTTGTGACAATTAAACATGCCCAGATGTTCTTAAAACGCACTTTGCGAATGTCGGTAGAAAGAAACAGTGATGTCATAAGGCTTTAAGCAACACGCAAACTAGCACTCATAAGTTGATTCTGTTCTTTCTCGTAATTTTTCAAATATTCACGGTGATATAATTTGATTCAACAAGAAACCTCTGTAACGATTAGGCTATAATATAATTAACAATAACTCTGCTTTTAAATAAGCAACACCGTCGCAATCCGTTGCCTTGTGAAATAAAATCTCAATATAAATTTTTTGAAATGGAGAATTCTATGTTAAGTGCTTCTGGAATATCTAGAAATTTTTATTGAATATTTTTGGAGTAAAGTACAGAACTTTTTGACGAGTGATGAGAGACGCTAGCAACGTTGACGGCACAACTCCATTCAATGGCCTTCAAAGAGAAAAGTTTTGCGCAACAAAATTAAAACATTCCAACAGATTGTGGATAATTTCGTGAAAATTTGCGTGTAAGAGCAGTGGTGGATGCTTCTATGTATTCAGAGGCAGCAACCAGTTGCAAAACTTGTCATTTATTAGCAGTTTTGTACTAACTCTCTAAAGTAAACAAGGTTGGAACACGCGAATTCGGAAAAGTGGCCATGAAGGACGAGGCTGCAAACAGGTTCGTCATGTCATTGTAAAGGCGTCGGTTGCCCACTTCAGAGCACGAGGTTGCGCAGTGTAGAAAGAGAAAATAAAGAGATAAATAAGAGAAGGAGAAGAGAAAAAAGATGAAATGATCATAATTACATTGGTGATAAGTGCTTGCTTGTGGTTAGATGGGTTGGATGGGTATAGGTATCAGTCAACGCTTTTATGGGTTCCCGAGAAGGATAGTGGGGTTGATGTTGCCTGCTTACTTACAATAGTAACATTTTTTCATTTGAACGATAACGATAATGGGCTATCTATTACATGCGATTCACGCATTTTAAAATTTTTTTAATTATGTGTATCATTTCTTTATTCTTTATTTTTCTTTTAGATGATCGTGGTATGGATGATAATGTTGATGATGATTAGGCATAATGAATTGCTCGATATTCATGGGGTTGGTGGGTTTCATTTGTTGTTTAATCTCAGTGTTGTCCGTCAGTCAATCAACGTCGTCAAGGTAACGTCGCCTGGGCGCGTGATGAAAACTCACCTCCATGCGCAGCAGGCCCTTTATTGGGTGGTGCGAGTTTGGTGATGTTTGCGCCTGGTGGTGCTATGGAAACTGACGTCCAGTTACAGTAGGTGGTGCGAGTGTAGTGTTGTTGTGATAGTAATGTATTATGGAAATTGTCACTTAGGGGAATTTTGTGCTCTTTTTTGATGCTTCTGATTATGTGTACAGAAATAGTGCTAATGTCTTAAAACTTTTAAATAGCCGGCCGGTGCGGCATTGTGTTGGTATATGGCGGTAAAGCGAGTTTATTCCAGAGCTTTGGGTCCCATGTTTTAATGGGAGACATCTGAACTGAGAGAGAACTGTACTGAACTGTGATACTGAGGTTGGGGATTGATGATTGGGTAAGATGATGATAGATATGAAGCAGGTGACGGAAGAGAATGAAGGTATAATAGAAGGTAGTGTAAAGTGATTGGTGCCTATATATATATTATAAGATGGCATAACTTTCTTGTTTATTGTTTATTTGCGTACAATTAATTACCAGATAATGCATTAAAATTTTCAAGATGTAGAACAGCCCTTTAGATGACGTTGGTAGATCAAAAGGTAAATTTAGCAAATAATAATAATATATTAACGACGTTTCGTTAATATATTACCTCCAAACTAAAGGATTCGTCCGGACGCTGAAATTATTTTCAGAGTAATTTTTAAGCTTATATTTTAAATTGTATCCACTATACCATTGATTTGTACTACTGTCATTTCCAAAGTTCAATTTCAAGTGTTGCAAAACCTTTATCAGCTTGATAATGAAAATTGTATTTTCGAAACGTCGCAATCCATTAAAATGTCATTTGGTAACCAGCTTTTTGATCTCCCGGCGCCAGCAAAAATTTTCTTAGACTTGGAATAAAAAGCATGCTCTGGTCTCTTATCAAACTTGCATAAAAGAAAATATTCTGACAAACTATACCAAGGATAGTATATACGTATATTATTATAGGTAGGCAGAATTTGTTCCTTTAAGCTGTTTCATTGAAGGCCACAGAATTTGTCATAATTGACAATTTTTTTCTTATATCTTTCCCCAAAAATTAAATAAATTTTCTGGTCTTCAATGAAATCTGCTAAAGGAAAGTATAGATGATTACGAAAGCCTGGAGAATATAGAACTTGAATAACATTCATCGGTAGAGAAGTTGTAAGCAATGCTCGCATGCGTGATATCAAGCTTACGACATGCCATATGCAACTATACTAATTCAATAATTTCTTTTAATCTAGAATTCTCATGACTTACTGGAACCTAAAACTCAACACATAGACAGTTGTTATTAACGACAGAAATTGAATCTTAATTGGCACAAATTCGACAAATTGAGCTGAATCGACTCCATATGTGTAGCGCTCACCAACGACTAAACATCATTCAGTCGTTGAAAGCGTTTCTTAGTGACTCGGTAATGCCTTTGGAAAGCGCATTGTTGGTTTAAGACAAAAATATGACTCCAAGGCAATGAGGAAGAAACGCAATCCTCATTTCTCATATTTTCATCGAAAGTTGCAATTAGTTACGAAAATTTCGACTACCTGTAAATTGCCGTTCATGCCGATTATGAATACCCGTTATTAAAGACATTGGTGATAATGCTCGAACACCAATCCCTTAAATTATCCATGGATGTTTTTTGGATGTTTAGAATGTTTAAACCCCCAAACATTTGAATTTTGATTTTCTATTAACATATGAATTTTTAACATATGAATTTTTAAATCATGTTTAAAAATTCATGGATGTTTAGTTTGGGAGATATTCCTGGATCATTGAATTTGGAGACCGGCCGCGAGTCCGGCAGCAAATCCGGCCGTAATATTGTCCGAGACGTTCAACTATGAAGATGCACGGTAACTAAATTTTTTGTCTCTTCTTTCACGCCATAAAAAACGGTTGGTGAGAGTGCATTAGAAATTGAACTGAAACGAGAAGTGGCAATGTAATAAAAATATAACTCAGTACTCACTGCAATGAGTTACAGAGAGCGCATTTTCTCGTCAACGAAAACTTGAAGTCACGGACGGACAGAAGGACAGACAGACAGACGGACGGACATGGCGAGCTCAATATAGTGCATTTTTTCCAATAAATGAGAAAATGCGCTAAAAAGGCACAGACTAAAATCAAGTTTTGCTCAATGATCCAGGCTAAGAGGTGTGTTCTCTTCATACCCGAAGACTCAAAATCAATTTAAAAATTAAAATAGCTGTTAACTATAAAGTTATTTTAAACGCTCTACTAGCGATTTTGGTTTCATATTCCATCATTATTCTCCAATTCGCAGAATCCGCGTCACCACGGCGTTTCCACGACATCTTGTTCGCCACTGCAGCGACCCTGCATGGTACATTCAAATCTCGGTATGCTTGTTAGTAACTTGGTGACCAGCATTGTATATACGGCAATGCAATAATCGCTTCCATATTCCTTTTCGTGCGCAAGCGTGCTGCTGCTCGGTCATTATGAAGACTAAACATGAGTGTTTAGAAGATTAGAACCTTACTTAATTTTCATTATGGCATTGAAACGGTCCCTTGTCATACATCTTCATCATACATCTTTTACGTTTTAAATAAATTAAACTGTAGTCAAAATATCTTTTAAGGCCATACAGACAGTACAACGAAAATGTATTCATGGTTGCAGTTGGGGATTTAATTTCTCAGAGTAGGTACGTAGGGTAACATGGGGCAGCGAGCCCACTGCGGGTCACGGGCCCATAGCGGGTTTCTCGCTAAGTATGGCAGATATTGGTCCGTTATAAAAAATTGAATAACTCTATAGGCGTCTAATTCACATCATACATTCCTCATTAGTTGCACCTTTAAACAAAACAAAGAACCACCTCGTATCAATTAAAACTTCATCAAAAATTTAGTTTAAAAAAAGTGGGGGGCGCGCTGCCCCACGTTGCCCTACTGTGTTTACAGCTGCCGTCCTGTAGTGTAGTGAGTGGAAGTATATGCATGAAAAAAGTGAAAAATACTTTGATATTACATGTTTGAAAATAAAATATCTATATTAAAAATTAGATTAATTTGGATACAGGAATTAAATCGCTTGAATTTTTTTCTACTGCTTACTAATAAAATTTATGGAAGCTTACCTGTTAACGTTTTTTTTCGTTGATAGAATATACATGGAGTACTGAAATAAATGAACAGCTAGATTAAACGTACACGGTGGCAACTGGCAACTGGCATGTTCCAGTAGATTTAAAGTTTTTAACTAATCATAAAATTTGGTTTGCTTGTAAATATTGTAAATTTTAACGTTATGAGATTCCATTGTAAATTGATGGTATTATGGATTTGCTTATATATAAGAAAATGGTCCTGGACCGTGTGATGCTGGTCTTCGTCTTCGACATGCTGCAGTGCTGCATGCAGTGGAATAGAGCCTAATTATAAAAATTTCTTACAAAGGACTCTCATTTTTGTTCCCTAATTTTTTAGGTTCTTTTAAACATTATAATTGTAAAATTTTAGCTCACAAATTGATCAGATACTAGACGTATGTATATAAAATACCAAATAACCAGTTTGAGCGTCTCGTCATGCGTTGCTCTCAGTTTCATTCTATGCGCCAATTCACTATTATTTTACTCATGGGCGAACTTACACTCTAAATTTACTACCAAATCCCTTAGCAAATTATCAAAATTTGAAAGAGTTATATATATGGCTCATACCCACGTTGTTCACCTCAAACCGATGTCACTAACTTCCGCCGGCAAGTTTATATCAAGAATAATTCATAAATTTATTACATTTATGAATAAAGGCCGCTGCGTCCAGCGAAAATTATCCACCAAACCAACAGAATCGCGAACAAGTCGATCCGAAGTCATGCTGCAAATAAAATTTCTAGCATCCAAGAAAAATGAAATCATAATTTAAAACAGTTTGTTACTTATTTTTAGCGTATTTTAATTGTGGCTTTCAGCTCAATGAAAACATGCACAATAAAAGCAGGTAGTAAATTTATGAACATGTGTTTTTATTTAGCTGTGTTTTACACGTCTCATGCTAAATTTCAGTTTAATTTTAAAACGCTCAAAAGTATTTTCACATGTGATTTTTATCGTTTATATCTTTATATACTTAATTATTACATTATTATATTTATGTTTGTAATTTTTAATCAAATAATTAACTAAAATTACTCTCGCGGCGCGCACCACGCTGCAACCCCCCGAGCGACAATTTTTAGATTTCTTTGTATTATTATTGATTACCTTCCCAATCAGTTTCAAGGAAAAACTGATGTCTGAAGACCGTATTAAACAAAGATATGAATGAAGCTTTTTTTCTTCTCCACTTGAAAACTTACAACCTAACGGTCATACCTGCGGTTGTCATGTAGCTTCAAGTCCACCCAGCGCTGACACCCGAAAAGAAGAAGTAGAACACTTCCAAAGTCAGTGAAGAGTGACAGCGACGACTGGCGGAGGTTGCAGGCTGTGTCCATAAACGTTTCATCCACAACCGAAATGTTTGTGAAATTTTATCTAACTAAGAGCCTATTCGAAATAAAGCTATCAACCTGAAATATTTCTGATCAGAGACCAGGTATAGAATTCAATCGAATAATGCCTTATTAGTGAAGTCAGGGAAGTTAGTCGATAACTCTTGTAAGAGGTTTTCGAGCATTCAAGGCGATTATGGTCAGAAGATGGAAAAATCGATTCCATTTTGAGGTTAAAGCATATTTTACCCCCTGCAATTTCCACTGAACGAACGAAATGAATAGAAAAAGTGTTTTAGCCAATTTGACAGATGTCAACATTAAGGTTATAGAACTTTTTCTCCCCAAAAGACTTACTGAAAAGAAACGTCATCTGAAGGCTAGCAATTTTTTATCGTTTTAATCCAATGAAATAGCATGAGAATTAACTCGTAGTCCACGCAATTTATCATGATGCAAAAATTTTTGTGCACATATACATCCGCACCCCAACTTTTGTTACAGCCGACGAATGATCACCCCATCGCATGTGTTTTACCCTAACGCCTCTTCCAAGTATACTGTATATACGTTCTAAGGTCCATTAAATTATTTTGGGTCATCCTATTTTTTTGGGGGACATGAATCATTTTCTCAGAGGGACCTGTAAATTTCAGTTTCAGTCTGACAGAGAATGAACAAAGAATGTTCTTATTGCGATGTCAGACATTGTTGACAAAGATAATACGACAGGTAAAACATGATGAATGAATTATAAAACTACTGATTAGAGAATAACTCTTGCAAATATGTAAGGTTTTAGGTCTAGAGAATAAAACCGGCAATTATACTAGGTTTTGGCGTCCTTGTTAGGGCTATAAAAAGTAAGAACAGGAGCCACTAGTTCAAACTAAATGAATCCGTGACGACAAAATCTACTTTGGAGTTAAGTATTTTTAACTGAAACCTGTAAATAATAACACGAAAGAAAGAAAGAGAAAAAACTGCGAACCTGAATAGGATAATTTTTCGAGAAATGACCAGTAACTACACGCTGGGAGTTGCGCTATCGTGTTAACATACGCTGTTCAAGTCTCAACTTCTGACTTATGAACTTAACCAAAGTTCACGCGGCCTTGAGGCTGCCGAGCCCAACCGCTGCCTGGGACAAAGTCGAGGGGGTAGGCGACGCCTGCTCTGTTTTTTCTCTCTTAAATCTGAACATGGATTCCCATGCCCATACTCTCGCTGTATATTTACGGTTCAGCGGACAGATTGATTTTTTGACAGGCATTTCCTAGATGGCGGTCAAGTTAATTTCAATTTTCCTGATCTGAATACTCTTATTCCCTATTTCATCACACATTTTTTTCCAAACTTTACATTGTATTTCCAAGCAATCACTTCATTCACCGTAAGCTAGATTCTTTTACGTTTTTGTTTAATCGTTGCAAAAGTGAAATTCATAACCTATTCGTGCGATTCTCAGCCTTAGCCGTAGCTGTCAATATATAAATTTCACGTAAAAATATTGCAATTTGGCTGCCAAGTTATGGTCTGCGATGCCTGAATGTTTGACGGAGGTACGCTCGTTTTCCAAAAGAGATTTTTCATGAAGGTCGTCTTCAAATGCGACACATAATAATGGTTTCTATATTTGAACAATGTCATCAAACATAGCTAGTATAATGATACTAATATATGAAATCAAACACCCCGTAAATGATTAAATTAACAGTGAAGGATGACTTAAATGTTTGAAAACTACTTCAAAATTCACATCAAGTATCACAAAAAATGAATAAAATATTTATGTTTATGAATGAATTTTATGTTCGGGACTTGACAAACTGGAATAAATATAACTAAAATGACATTAATTGCAGGGAAATGAAGCTCCAAAAAACATGGTGTTCCTATTTTAGAAAAGGTTTATGCCATTGACGAGATTGACAATACAGTTAAAGGATTTACATATTCAATAAACGCAATCAACTTGAAGTAGAATGCCTAGTACAGCAATCGCTGCTTCAGTTGGCAAATAGTTGGCGTGATCATCACAATGCTTCGTTAGGAGCTTGCCATATGAATTATTCCAGGAGAATTTACTGTCAAACCCAGCAGATGAATGATATTAAATTAGATCATTTTACAAATATTTAAACGGCCATGTTATTGAAGCTGTACGTGTGTGAAATTATTTGCACTGAACTCCTGTACAGAGGTTCATGGACAGGAACATTCGTTCAGACTATCTAGAATATTTTACAGGGATTGAAGAGAAATAAAATATGAAGACATTATACCCTTATTGAGTTCATAGTGGTGGCTGGTCCTACACTATTGTGTTCTGTGTACGTAGTCAAGTACATTACTGTCTCGGGACAGCAAAGTGCACGAACTGCTTGACATGGTCTAACATTATATGAAATTATTGTATGATTTGAAAGAGTAAAAAATTTAGCTTCAGCATATAATTCTGCTGAAACTAAACCTTAATTTATACCTAAAAATTTCCGTGTTGTTTGCATAAATATATGCTGAGATAATTCCAGTGCTGGTTGTTACTAGCGTTGTAGAATGTAATATACATTAACTAAGGTTAAGAATTTATAGACACGAATTATGATTTTAGTATTTTAGGTTTAATAAGTAGCGACGGTTCATGATATTTGATTGCGAACTTATTTGATAATTAATTGAAGTGTTCACCAACAATGAACAACGTATATTAAAAAATAACAAGAATTGCACTGCAAGTAACCAAAAATAAGTCCGAGATGAAATATCAAGATTTCTGGTAAAAAACCATCGTAAAAATTAAAGCTAGAAGACTAATAAAGAGACTGCACTTCCTGGTCTTATAACTTGACAAGCCTCAGGCTGAACTTTTGACTGAGACGCAAAGAAAAATTTAATGAGCTTCCAGAAAAAGCACGGAATGATCTGGAACGATCCATTTTAATTCCATTCTGCAAATTCGAATTTCCCGATTTTCTCTTAACAAAATGTAAATTCGGCGTGACACATATGGAAATTTCGTCGCGTATTCGTTAAAGTTTATTTTATTCATTAGAAAATCTCATTCAATACCACAGACGTTTTGTAGTGTAGTGTACTTTTATAAACTTGGGTGACACTAATAGTCTGATGTTCTTGAGCTGAAGGTAATCGAGTCAGGAGCTCTAGAGCTAAACGTATGGCAATTTGTATCCCTGGACTGCAATATATTGTGTAACATAACTGAATTATACATATAATCGGTTTTAACATTTCCCGGAATTTTGCTGAAAAAGATTCATCGAAGTTGAAAATTAAAATGTGTTTATTAATTCAAATCTCATAGGATAAAGAGATGATAATCAGTATAACATGATTAATAAATTAATAAACACAATGTTCGTTAATTAGTTACAAAATATCGATGTTGGAATCGATCGAACTGTAATGTCCTATCCATGAATCGCTTTTTACGTACCATTAAAATAAAGGAAATTTGTCTGAACATTTTTATATGATTAAATGCTCATATTACTGACCAATGAATTGATTGATTTTCATTGAATAATTGAGACAGCTTTCAGGTTAGCACGAGAAGTTACTTTAATAACGTTTGGCAAAGATCAAGTGACAGCAAACTTCGGTTGGTGGGCTTATCTCAAGTCGCAGTTGATTGCGTTTTAACTGCGGTTTGTGACGAACATTCGGTGGCAAGAGTCATTCCGTAGATATACTTGCGTTCAACGCTATTTCCTCTCAGGGATCACTATTATTTTGAAGAAGGAGCATTCGAGATAAATGTGTGGAAATTTTCAATGTATTAGAATCTAATTGTCTGCAATTCTAGTGAATTACAGACAATTTAATTTTGAAAACATATCATGTGATTAACGTAATGAGTGTTATAATTAAAAGTTATCTCAATATTTAAAGCCTACTTTACTGATCATTTACTTCGTCTGTGAATTCGGGAGGCCGACCTTTCAGCCTTGGTGAACTTTGCGATGCATCTCAAGGTTAGGAGTTCGGAGTTATTCCGGACCTGCTTTTTACTGTAAGCTTTATTTTTCATCTTTATTCTATTTTTTCTTACGTGGCTGGGTTGGGGGCCGACGAAAGCGACAGGACTGCGCTATGCACGGAAAAAAATTTATATGTGAAAAAATGAGATGCTTGAATATCGACGAATGGATCGAAATTAAGGAGAGCATCTGGGTCAAAAATCGCAAATTTCGTCTTTTCCTGTTGTTATGCTCATCTTAAAGCTGCGTATGGTCCGATTGCAGGACTACGGTTATTGCGGTAGGAGGATAGATATGCTTGTCATTCACTTGTATCTTGCATCCAGGAATTTAACCATGCACGAATAAGTGAGACATAGTTACCGGTTATATATACAGGGTAATGCGCGAATATACCTGCTATTCAAATATAGTTATGAAACAAAAACAATACCAATTTCTACACTTTAATACTTGTGCAAAGAATACTGAGGGCTAAAACTCGGAATGATGTTAGCATGGGTTGTGTTCAAAAGAAGTAACGTTCACCTTGACACGAGAATATAATTTTTACAGTTTGTAATCTTAAGTAGTATAATTTTATAAATTAAAATCCTTTAACCTAGAAGCAACAAATATTTGCACCAATTTATAGATGAAGAGTAATGATTTTAATGTACAAAAAATATTAGATCTGTAAAAAGACTGCGTTTAAGATAAATGAAAGAATGAATCGGATAATTTCCATGTTTATCTACCATTTGATTCGTATAGTTTCTTCGAGAACAGTTAATAATGCACGTTATAATGCCGTTAATGATGAGAGCCAATATTGTACAACTTTCGTATCACTATGTTAGCTTATAGCTTATATGTATAGCTCTTGTATCCCTAGCACAACACTATGGATAATTGGACATAAACCCACTAATTATTGCGACCATTAGCGTAAGGCCAGTCTGGTCAATGAGAAACAAATTGATAATGTTAGATAGACAGAGACTAGCTGTGAACTAATTACTATAACAACTTAAGGACACTCTATAATAGGAAATTGCCTGAAAAGGCCTCCGTAGATTCTCGTGAAATAAAGAATTGAAAACTTTCCAGTACACTTCAAGTAGGGGACTGAAAACTGTGAGAGACTGCATATTTTGAGTAAGATGTTATACGCTTTAAAATGCAATGATTCGCGATCACTTTATAGAAAAGAAGGCAGCTTAGGTGAAAATTCAGTTCTTAATAACCTTGATAATTTTAGACTAATAACGAGTTGCTAAAAGTAAGATTAGAATTATAATATTTGCACATGACGCTTTTGTGAAATGGAGAGTGCAGTCGGTGATTAAGGGCGGGGCTCAGACGACATCCCAATTAACGATGAACAAAAACTCATTAAGAAGTACGTGTCCAGAGAAAATTTTTTCCTTTAAGTAAAAAGTGAGTTGGACTCCAGCCGGCCACACGTGCCACGCCTCAGCAAGCCCGCTCCTGAAGACGTCATACCAGCAATTGCGGTATAATGTGCAATTAAAGTTAGTTGGTTAGTATAGTATGTTAAAGTTGGTTAGTATATAGTTCATATATACTAACATATATATATAAGTATATATGTACACCTTCTTTTCTTCTTGACTTCTTGTCCCTGATCTCTTGAATGAATCAGGTTTAGCGTGAGCATATTCATTGTATAGAATTCTGTTAATAATCAATTGAACCATTATAAACCAACCGATCCATCTCGATCGCTTGTATAACAGGGGCATATACAATGTAATATATAATACAAAAATTGTCAAATTTTAGGTAATGATTTTTGCACTTTGTTAGTAATTTTGTTGGAGAATTGTATGCATCATTTACATGGCCTGATAATTCAATCTAAGAATTAGCAAAGATTTAAACAACTCGAAGCCTGTCTTGAAATGTCTTACGACAATAAAATATATGCAGCAAGCTAAAGATTCAAATAATCAATGGATGAAGACTTTTAATGGATGACTTTAAAATCCTCATTAATAAGAGATTTTTAATTGTTGAAAACTTATTTGAACAATTATTTCAAGCGACAAGCCGGATATTACGTAAGATATCACTATTTACCGAGTCACGGCTTTATACGACTGATTGATAATTTAAACTCGAAGGCCAACCAGGAACCGAACCAGCACGTTTGTCCTCGCACCTTGAGGCAGTCGGGCCTTGAAAGATAAAGTAACTTTCGACGAACGCAGCGGCAGGCCGTACATGGAACATAGGGCGGGCACTCGGCTGTCTAGTTCATGGCTTTGCTCAACTTTGCGAGTCTTGGGTGAACGTGATGCCACTCATTGCTTGAATCACTCACGAAATTATAGAATTCATTTAAAAGTAGAAACAAAGGAGGAATTTTAGCCCAGTAAGGACAAATGGATGTGTTTATTGCTATTATGCAGAGTTCTTGCGTACATCATCGAACCATCTGGTGCTTGGGCAATACTCATCACAATTGTGAGTAAAAGAGATGAGTCTCTATTAAAATAAAATTAGGTTTTACTGCACATGGAGCAAAACATGCCGGACTAACTTTCGGCATAGGACGCACAAAGAAATAATGCTTCATAGATTCAAACATGCAAACGAACCTACGAAATTAGCGCCTGTAAGTTCCTGTACACGTAGTCGTTAGCAGCCGCGTACGTAGCATGTTCGTGTGAATAATATTTTCATATTTTTCCGAAGCTATAGCGAAGAAAACTCGAGAAAACATTACCGAAAAACAAAATTTAGTCTACTTTAGCTATTTTTACAACTATAGTAATCTTGATAGTCGTCCATTGTTGTATAATAGATTACGAAAAACAAAATGAAAAGAATACGGCATAAGATCGAGCCCAATCCTCGCTAGAGACAACTACATTAACGCTCTTGGTCTTTCATTCGCGCTGCCATTTAATCAAGAACGAATATTTTATGAAGCTAAGCTTTAGTATTTATAAAGATCAAGTAGGGGACTATATATAGCCTTGCAGGAGCAACATCATAGGCATAATTAGCTGACATTATATAATTAGCATAACTTAAATGTCGTATGAATATCATCAGAATCTCATTCAATATTTTATTCTGAGATAAATGTGTAATAAAAAATAAGTGCATGTAAAGATCTGCACTTTTTAATATACTTGTACTTTAATGTCAGAGCTGCACTCGTCAGACAAGTTAATGTTGGACTGAGTGAGACATTGACAGGATGATTTTTTTATTTTTTTTTAGGTTTTGAGAAATGTACCTTCACTTTTAGACATTATATAGAAGCCCCAAAAGACTAATAGGCTGTTCAGATATAAAAGAAGTCTAAATTTAGTCAACGTCGGTACAGAAACTAACTAATTACGAAATAAAATGAATTGTAATTGATTGTTGCAAGAGATTTCATTTATCTTCGCAGGTCGCTAATAAATTCGCGAATTTTATGGATTATTTTTCCATTATTAATGGAACACAGAAAATCCTGCAAATAATGCACACCTGGGAATGTCGTGCAAAATAGTTATAACATGGCAGTAATTGTTCATATTCAAATATTATTTCAGGCAATTAAAAAATTGAACTTTTCTCTGACAGGAAAAATATTATTATTTTCCACACATAAGTAATCATGTGCATAATAATTAAGCTTTACATTTCATTAAATATTGAGCGTAATATTCAACAAAATTACTTATTAACAGAAAATCTGGATAAATATATTCAAATTGGTGTTCTTTATTGGTGGAGGTTATAGCTGAACACTTAATCTATTGATGAATGATATCAACATAAGTTATTGTTGGTGTAGCCTTGCATTTGGGTTTGCTCCGCGAAATGCATTGCCTGAAATGTGGGCAGTTCTTTGCTACTGCAGCAGCTTACTGTTGATCTATTAAGTACAGGGGGTAAAAAGTGTGTTTTCTTGTGATACCTTTGCATGAACTGCGATTCTTCCTCATGCAAATGTCAAGGATTTTACCCTCTGTTGCTCGGGTCTCCCAGTAAATGCTGGCTGTTAAATAACATGTAGGGGCCAGTGGCATTTGTGTGTATTCCATCGATTAAAATTTGTGGACCCTTTCGATTAGTAGTTTCGTACGTAGTGCAATTATCTATGGTAGCCATAAAAAGCTTTTAAAATATTTTTTGTATCAAGTAGAATGTGATTCCAAATTAAAATTTTAATTATCCTCTAATGAAATGGCTCCTTGACTGAAAAATTTCGCTGATTTTTATTTAAGTACAATTTTTGATGGTCGCTCATCAAGAAATTCAAGCATTCACCAAAAGTTTCCAAGAAGTTCTCGGGAGTTTCACCAGTTCCGTCGATCGACAGGAACTTTCCCGCGCCAGGACCAAGCTTCTGGAGTTCATTGTCTATGTGATGAAATATTAAACAAAAGCGACTGAATTATCTTCGTCCGCACGGGAGTCTTTTCAACTATCACTTATAACTATAGTGCAGAAGTCATAAGACACAAACAGAATAAGCTCTTCGTGGCAGTACAATATACTTTCATTGGTGAAGATTAAACGGATGAAATTCTCAGCCAGTATTCATTCAAATAATTTTAAAAATTATTTTTTTTGAGAAAAAATTCATTTTAATGAGTTTATATAAAAAAATTAATTTAGATCAATTTAATTTAATTGTAATTTCTATTTTTATTAACATAAATGCTCATTTTATTCTAAAACCCTTTTCTTGTAAGGCCACATGTTTCCTCAATTTAACATATAATTTCAGGTACAAGTGTAGTGGCGACGAAAGTTGAGTTACACACTGGAAGAACCCTATAATATACATTTACATGCTGTGCCTGGCTCCTATCCAACAGGCAAACTTTCTAAAAATGAATAATTGATCAAACAAGTTTTTTTTTGAAATGTTCAATTGTCTTTGGAGATATTCAATTTTTCGGTTATATTATACGAAATCGGAATAAGTGGTTGTTTGAGGTGTGCCATTTCTGATTATATATTAGGGTCATTGGAGCACATGTCCACAATACATGCCATATCGGAATGACATGTTCAGACATATGTCTATATTCAGATATTCATATTCAGACAAATGTCAGAAATTGGTGATTTTGACGAAAGAAAAATCACATTTGAAGAAGAAAACTCGTTACACAAACCTGATGACTAGCATTCATTTAAGAACTTCTTATTTCAATTCACTTCCAATAATCTGAGTATTGTGTTGAATTTTATCAAGAGGCCGGGCATGGTATTAATTATAGCCCACAGAGCTCGTTAAGCTTGTTCACATTAGATATTTGAACGTTAGTTTATGCATTCATTAGTTGTTAGTTTGAAGCTTCTTTTTGTAAATATTAAAGCAAGCTAAGGGAATTCAAGCGTGCAACTTATCTTTTTATACAATTCTCCGTATCTTACGATAATCTAGAAATTATGTTTTTAATTTGAAATTGTTATTTGCAACATTGCGATTCGGGGTTTTCAATCTGTTAAGTCATGAAACCATGTTCTTACATTCGATTACTTTACCTACTGGTAGATTACCTTTTATCGTAAGATTTTCGCTCACAGGTCGATCATTTCTTCAGAGGTGGGCAGTAGCGCGCTACATGCAGCGGTAGCGGTAGCGGCGCTACATTTAAGCAATTGTAGCGGTAGCGGTAGCGCCCGCTACATATTTAAGTAGCGATACGAGGTTTTGCCGCTCCAGCGCTACCGCTACATTTATAGATAAAGCCTTTAGATTTTACTTAATAGTATAAAATGTTATTTAAAAACCAGCATGATATATACATATATAAGTTACAGAATAAAACTGTACGAAAGATTTCGGTGTAATGTTGTCAACCTCAGCCTGTTACTAGTATCAACATTTTGATTGTTACCAGAGTTGGGCAGTAGCGCGCTACATGTAGCGGCTGCTATATTTTCAGTAGCGGTAGCGGTAGCGCCCGCTACATTTAGCGCATGTAGCGGTAGCGGCCGCTACATTTAGCGCATGTAGCGGTAGCGGCCGCTACATTTCAAAGTAGCGCTGCCCAGCTCTGCATTTCTTACATGTTGATCGCTCCTATAACAGGCAGTTCGTTCGTACAGTGTAGATCAAGATCAATACTTATAATTGCTGGTAAACCGCTTTTTACAGATTGATCGCCTCTCACAGGTAGTTCGTTCGTACAGTAGGTAATTTCTTACGGTAGTTCATTTCACTCAGTAGATCACTTCTTACTTGTAGATAAATTCTTATTTTCAGAAATTCTTACTGGCAGATCATTTCCTACACGTGGATCACTCCCTACGGGTAGAAGTTTTTCCAGAGGCAGCCTGATCAGGCGATCGATGCTGTGGCGTTACGGCACGTGTGAAAATATGAACTAATCTAGCTTGATTTATTGCACTAAAATCTCTCATGTATGGTTATTCCTACTGCATGAGCTCTAGCTCAATCTTGCTCTGATAATATATAATCTGTATGATTCTAAATAAAAATTAACAAGGATTAATGATCATCCCTCTAATCTCGTAGCTATTTAATTCAACGCATTAGCGATAATTTGAAATATTGCTATGAAGTATTTTTGAATTCTGGCTTACCGGACGTTCTGGGGATAGAAAGGCTTTAAGAAACATAATACGTAATGAAGAATAACCAATTCGAACTTAGAGTGATCTATCACTTTTAGGGCTTCCGTAAAACTCGTTCACCACCATGTTTGGTGCTTAAAAGCCTCTAAAAAAAGAGGTTGTTGTTAGTAGTTAAAGTGCAGTGCAAGGTAAATGCCAGCTGCCTGCTTATGGCTGTGATGCGCGATGTTGGCGTTGTGGTCATAACAAATGTGTTATTAGAGCCGTGAACTTGACAGACGGGAACTTGTGGTTATTTTTTAGCCGTAACCTTTTTAGTGACAAGGACGGGAATGGGGATTTCTAGGTGATGGTGAACATTATTTTTACAGTCTGATGGCTTCAAGGAACGATCGACCTGAAGAATGAACAAGGCCGTCTCTTAACTTGTCGAAAGGTTAATTATGCTTACAGTTGCGTGCTTTCGGTATAGACTGGTTGAATAATTGATTCATCTCTGTTTAGTTTGCACTCAACCCAATTTATGTTACATTCGGAAGCCATGCTCACAGTTCTTATAATTTACTGCTACATCGAATCACGCAATTTTGTTTAGCTGATTCACTTTAATCATAAAAATTTACCATGAAAATTTGAGTGTGTCTCTTCTTTGATGTAAATGAATGTATTTTATGTGTTTTCGAAGTGATATTGAAAAGTTTTTCGTACCCAAATAAATACGTTTAGTTTTTTGATTTTTCTTCTGTTCCGCACAGGGAACAGATAAATTTAAAGTTACATTTTAAGCAAAAGCCTATAAACGAGTAAAATATTACTATAAATTTGAGCAAACTTTAATATATTTTGAAATTTGAAATTAAAATTAAAATTTTTCAGTTATTAGATGCACGAGATATTTTGGAAAGTCATCAAGGAGCCTGGTGAGGCTAACGTAAAATATTTTCTGGCTGAAACCAACGTTTCATATGGAAGAATTTGTATATATGTACGCAGTGACCAGTCATCGTAATTATGCGTCATTCATGATAGACTTATGGGTGCTCAACTGCACATGTCTCGATGATCTTCACAAATCAAACATCGAACTGAATTAATTTGTTTTCGAATGCATCCTCAAAACCTGTGATACTGTTCATGTTGCATGCATGTGATACGAAACTGCATCGACGATCTCAAAAGTATTTTCAGTTAAACAGTTAAAGTAAACGAACATTTTTTAAAGTGTGTTTTTCAAAGACCAAATCAGGATTATCCACTTTTAATCTAAGTTTAAAATAGACCTAAAGCTCTGTTCCAGAACACGCAGCGGGCAGCTCCCCTATAGCCTGGCTTGATCATTTACCTCGAGAACTCAACGGGAAAAAACCTCGCCTTGGCGGTGCAGGCTTACGTGACCTGCTTCACGCGCCGGGACTCAGGCTCGTCCCAATAAGAAACGCGACAATTAATCCTATAAAAAGTTTCGAAGGTCGTCTTGCCAATTAATAGATACGTTAATCAACTAGATAGATGCGAGTGAAACGCACTAATTGGAGGAAAAATTGTAGAGAAAATTGGATATGACAGCAAATTCCACGCCATGTATTATGCAATTCAGCCCGTTAAGTCGTTGAGGTTGGTTACCTCTTTAATTACCAAGGTCCCGTTACGAAGACGCGTGAAAGAATAAGAATTCAGTATCACACGCAGGCATTGGAGGAATTTCTTTGTTATGTCGCTTCTATTGATGTGTGGGGGAAATAATTAGATTTCCTACTTGTCCGACTGAAGGGATGATAGGAAGACTAGAAATCCCGAAGACTTATTTTCTTTACAGCAGTGCATATTTAACGCCGTCTTGCGTATTGTGAGGGCCACTAACGCTGCCTTGCTTATTGTGAGGACCTCTGACAATGTCTTGCGTGTTGTGAGGGCCTCTGACGCTGTCTTGCGTATTGTGAGGACCTCTGACAATGTCTTGCGTATTGTGAGGGCCTCTGACGCAGCCTTGCGTATTGTGAGGGCCTCTGACGCTGTCTTGCGTATTGTGAGGACCTCTGACGCTGTCTTGCGTATTGTGAGGACCTCTGACGCGGCTGTGAGACTTCCGCCATGCTTGCTTACGCGTCCTTGTTCGGAATTTGCGCCGCCGTTACAATGTCTGCGGTATTTTAAGGTACAACTATGCATAATTATTTATAAGGTACAACTATGCATAATTCTTTCCGGTAACCTCGTCCAGTTTATTCAGATTCTCGCGTTTGTCGAACAGGTCATCAACATGATATTCAGCATCATGCCTCATTGATTTGATTATTTACCTTGATTTTTACGCTTTACTTAATTAATAATCATTAAATGAAAAGCTGACCTATATATCTATATATCTATATGCCATTAATTAACTCCACTTGGACCTTTGTTCGTTTTGTTTCCATCTCTTCGACGAAGCGTTGGCCCGAAGTCGAAAGCGTGGATCACGACAGAAGTTGTTCGATGATCGCTGGTGGTTTAAAAAGAAACTGGCTTACTTTCTATTTGTAGTTGCAGATATACTTGTAATTTTGGTTTGATTTGAATGTTTTACAAAAGTCAACATATTAGTGACGTCATTTATCGCATAAAGCGATTGATTGTTCAATACATCGAACTCACAGGAAATTTATACAATCACTATTTTTTTGTCTCTCTTTACGATTTCTAAATAGGATGCACTTACGTTAAAAGTACCATTTATATGTTGAACAATAATAGCTATTCAATTATAAATTGCTGATCATGAGTCGGTTGGCTCGCGCCCCTCTGTTCAGATGCCTACTACTGCACCGAAAATTAGTAATTTGCTACTCAATGATGGGATTTTGAAACTACAACTTCAATAAAATGCTCGTAAACGCTTTCATCATGTCGGTTTAATTTTTGAATTGGGTTTGAATATTCAACCGATTCACTTCTTGTTACTCTGCATTTATTTATTCAGACTTATGCTGAATATTCAACCAACACTAAATGAACTATTTGTTCATTTATGAATTATTGTTCATATAGAATGTGTTTCTAATAAAAACTAGCATAAGAATTTAAGAACATTTGATTATCAGGCAAATTAATTTAAAAAATTCAGTTTTTTACTATAACAACGTCTCTGTCGGAAGACACGGCACCATGCATGTTAATGCAGCAGCAATTTTTTATGAACGTCACGACAGATACGACATCTCGCTCGATCTCTGCGGGTGGGGCGTACAGAAAAACTGGGAGTGTGGACCCGAGACATGAGGGGAGTGTGGGGAGTGGGAGGGAAGAGTGGGAGTGTGGGGTTGGGAGTGTGGGGAGTGGGAGGGGAGAGTGGGAGAGCACTTAATTGTTATATGAGATGGGAAATGGTAGGGCAGGGAGGGGGAGTAAAAGAAACAGTGAAAGCAGATAATGCAATATAAAATGGGAAAAGAAGATGAAAAATTCAAGATGGAGATAAGGATTTGGTAATTTTAATGCTAAGTTCGGGTCAGGACAGAGAAAGGAAGACGTTAGATGGATGTGGAGTCATTCCTAGCATGGGAATAATGGGGAATGATTGAGAGAACCAAGAAAGTTGGGAGTAAGGAAAGGGAATGAGGGCGTGAAGTGAACTCTAGAGTAATGCAAGGATGGCAGGAGGGGCGAGGGGAAACACGGAAGCTAAAAAATTAAGTATTATTATGTACATTCCTACAGCCAATGTTGATTGCATGTAATTCATGTTGCGGTGTGTTTTTCCATGAAAATGCGCCAAAACCATGCTTGAGATCGGAGCTCGGTACAGGCATTGTATTGTTCGAGTTGTGATTAAAATACGTCGAATCAAAGTTACATAATTCTTATGTGTATATTATAGAATGCTGTTTATGGGGATTTTGCATTGAACAGCAGCTCCAGCATTGAATACTGGAATTGTTTGCAAACAAATACGAATAAGGGCAGCTGGTTATCACCGATGTAAATTTAAGTTCAATTTATGTAACTGATTCGACTAGATATTGGATGAACTTGACCTTTATCGAAATTTATCAGACGAGCTTATTCATGGCATCTTGTGTTCCTTGACAATGAGTTCGTATTTCTCGTTCGTTCACATCAGCGGCCATATTTGTTTATTATATATCCTGCAGGATCGTGGGAGGAACTCAAATGGGACTGTTATGAGAGTGAAGAGTTCTTTTAACGTGACGACACTCGTTTTACCTTTAGAATCACTAGTATTTAAAATTTTTGTAGAAAAAAAGACCTACAGTGTATTAAGTGCATTTATTCGTTTATCACATATATAGTATGTGATATATATTTTGTATGGTACATAGAAGCTACAATTTGACTAATTTAAAGCATGCATAAAATGCTTGCATCCGCTGCCTTATATTATTATAGAAAGTTTATTGTTTACAAACATACACCGAATGTATACGGCACCTTAGAGGATTTTATTAATTATTACTTGATTTTATGCGTTGAAACAAATGTTCTGACACCAAGACGATTCCTGACTGCCTGGTCGGCGTTGACATCGAGACATAGCATTGTCAGGTTCTAAAGTAACTTCTGGGGATATCCTGCCGAGAAATTATGTGAAATTTTATTTCGATTGTGGAAAAAACTTGAGGCATTGGTGAAGTGTCCGTATTAATTTGTATTAATCTTCTGAAATTCGCAAAAACGTTAGAAGGAAAAAGGATTTGCTTGACACTTTTTGACTCACAGCTTTAGCGTAAACAAAAGAATATTCAGGAAAATTATCAAGATTAATTAAAGAAAATGAATCCAAGGTTATCTTATTTATCGAAAGTAAAAAGCAGTGAATCTTAATATAGCGGCATGCATGCTTCTATACCAATTAATGGAGGATACCAGCTGGTTGTCAAGGTCTAATCCAACCGGTCCATACGAACACGCCCAACCGGGCTGGACCGACACTCTGGATCAAGGGCAGCTGCACACTCGCTTTTATTGAAGAACTTGCAGGAATATTTCGTGCATGATTTGGACAGGAGTTGATTGAGTCAGCTGGAAGCTCTGGGAAGATCCCAAAAGAAAAATCCCCGTGTGGTTATTATAGACAAATCCAGGATACTTTGGAAGAAGAGGTTGGAAAATGGCACCATCCATGATATGAAAATTTGACTTTTAGCACTCAACTCTATGAAGCGACTTTACATGAAAAATAATTCACAGCCTCGCAAAAAAAAAAAAACATTAAATCTAAAGGAAAAAATATCTTACGAACAATTTCACCGCTCTATTAATTTACAATTCACCATCGAATAAAGAACTGAAATAAAATAAAGTTATACTCCTTTTGTCCTCCGCAGCGAAGAGAAATACGAAATATACAAGCATAAATTCTTATCTTTCAGTCAAGAAGGTGATGAAGCTGTAATAAACTTGAGAGTCTAACATGATTTACAACAATTGATATATTTTTCGAAGTCTGAAAAATTCCCCCAACTTTACCAGAATTTTTTGTATCGGGATAAGATATTTTTGGCAAAGTTCGTCTGCAATTTTTTAATTGTATAAATTGAGGTAATAATTAAATTACAAAGTAAATTCATGAAATCGATTTCCATGTATTTTCTGAATTTTTTTCATTTTTTTAGAAGAAATAGAATTAGCGGCGATTTTGAATTCTCAAGCAAGCCAATTAGTGAACAATATCTTCAGTTCCGATCAACGGAAGAAACGCAACTCAGTGATAAATTATATGAACCAACCTTCGGTAACTAATCTTAAGTGAGCATGTACTAAATTAATATTGAATTGAGATTTCTATTGAAAATTCTCCGACTGCTTTTTAACAGTAGTGAGTATTCCGTTTCATCGGTAAACATCAACACGTGCATGCATCAAACATATGGATATGATTTAATGTTTTATTTAGCATACGTGTAAGTATGTCCAATAAATATATTACATGTGTCGCGAAGTGGATCACTGCACAGCATTCTTTGGTGCTAAACACTTCAGAAGTCGCAGTTGCTCCCGACCAGCTGACAGCCATGCATGCGAAAAATAAAATAATGATAATGCTTATGAAATGCAGCGCATAATTTGTTTCGACATTAAATAGTCGTACTTATTTTGTACGCCTGAATACAAATGAATACGTGCACCACAATATCCAATGACAATGGCAGCATTCCGCTTCCCGCTGCATAATTCAGGACCGTATTTCGTGTAGCGCCAAGCATTGCTCAATATTCAAGTTCAAACGGCTGACCACACTACGTCCTTAGCGTCAAGGGCTCCCAGTTATCCGTGCAATCTCAGCGCCTGTCTCATTTTGTTGAAATTCTTGCGTTGTGGCTCATCCACTAGTGAAGGTCGGAAGTCTCGACCTAGCACCTCCAAGAGTCACATTATTTCATTCGAGCGTTGTGAGCATTTATAAAAAAATTAATTTATGATATAAATTAGTTGATAATAAAATTTACTTTGTTATCTAGTTCTAGTATAATTTATGATTATTTTACTACCCAATGAAATTATAAACTTAGGTGAAAAATTGTTGCCAAACCTCTTCTGATATTTTGAAATCAAATATGCTAGTCAAGAGGAAAAGTGAGATAATTTGATGAGCGAAAAGTTAAGCTTGATCTTCTTAAGCAAGTTAACCCTGAAGTTTGATCACTTTCCACTAAAAAAGAACTCATAGACTATAATCATTTAATTATGGTTCGGAATTCTCCTTGTTTTTACAGTTTGCATTCTATTTCCCTAGGCAGCGCTGTCTGGGCTCATGGAATTTGGATGATAGTTGAGCAATAATCTTGCGCAAGGTTGAACAGTGGGCATGGCATGGACAGGCTTTTTTATGCTGCACCCGACTATCCATGAGCCTAAAATGTCAGCGTCTGGAGGCTTGTGGCATCCAGCAGGCACCCTCGAACCCAAGGCCTATATAAGCAGAAGCTGTGGGGAAGAGGATCACTGGACAACTAGCGGTCAATCTACGAGTATCTCTTAGAACTGTTCTACGAACACACAATCCTAAACATCATGAAGACTGCTGTGAGTATAGTGAACAATGTCATCAGTTCTAGGGAGGCCTCTCATTCGATGATGCTATTCACCTTATTTGATTAGTGGATACTTATTTAGAATATTCGGTTGAAATATAAATGGTAGCGTTTCTTTTTTCAATCGAAAATTTGTATGCTGAAAATTCATCATGAAATATATGTTTATCAATTTACTATATATACACGCAACCAACCCTCAATCTCAAGCAGTGGGAACAAATTCAGTGACAAACGTCTGAATGAGCATGAGATTATAAGAAGTAATCGATAAAAACACGTTTTTCCGGTCGTGCGTAGACCTGCAATATATTGTCTTGAGATAATTTAAAATTCAACAAAAACATCAACGTTCCACGATACAACTTATAATTAATTTCCATGCCAAAACTTATCATGAATTTCCACGACACAACTTACAATAAATAACTTCTAAATTATTTCTTACACATAGCTTATAACTAAGATGTTGCAGTTATAAACACAGACAAGTAGTAATTTTTTCCCAGTTTATGCTAACAGCCGAACCCCGAACATGCTGGGCTGAGTTAGTTAACTAAGGTCAAAGTTTAGCCTGCATTGCTACTTTAGAGTATAATTCCACTCTCATTTTGCAGCCTAGCTGAAATCTTATGGCGTGTAAGCAATTGACGTATTTTTCGCTCTAAACTTCTATGCTTTCATTTTCATTACACTTTTTCACTTTTTGCATTCCGAAAAACTGTTTTCTCCTTTGAACGTTTTTTACGGTTTCACTTTCGGTTGGACTAGGCAAGTTCTGTTGTGAAGTTGCCTAGTTTGCTGCACCCAATATTGTGTATTTGAATTTCTGTTCGGTAATTATCTCAACATATTAAACATGTTAGTTATTTTTAATAATGTTTAATATTGTTTCACTATTTTCAAAAAAAAAAAGAACTAAAAGTATCTTTTTAGTTCTTTCCAGGTGACATAAAACTTTATCGCCTAGTTTGTCTGTTTATCTCCTACCAACTTTCTTTATTCGCTAATGCCTTTCTTTCACGTGCTAATTATTAAAAAGTTAACCGCAAAACACACCCGTTCACGTTGCAATATTCCACATTTTTTGCAGGTGGTATTCGCACTTTTGGTCGGTGTAGCTGTTGCACAGTTGGGAGCTCCCGCTGCTCCAGCTGCTCCAGCTGCCGGTGCCCCTGCAGCTGGGGCCACTGGCAACCCCGGCAACCCGTGGGGACCGAGGGCGTACGGCATGGGCCTCAACAACCCCTGGGCCATCCCCGTAAACCCCTTCCTGATGCGTCGAGCCCTCGCCCTCGTTAACAGCGTTCCCGGCGCTCTCGTCGTAAGTTTTTGTTCATTTAATTAACTTGTTATTGTTTAAAAATTCTATCTAATGCGGCCTGAACATAGAGTAATGAAGTCGGTACAATATGAAAATTGAACCTCAATTGAAAATTACATTCCCTGATATACAGAAATTATCTTAACCAAACTTCCGGCATGTCCGTAAAAATTCATAGAAATAAAGAAATGCATGTCAATGTTGCTACACTCGATGTTGAATTGTTTCTCAACTTAGAAAAAATTATTTTCTAAATCACGGTTTAATAACGCTGCGTTACATTCCTTCAGCGTGTCGATGTCGACGGAGAAGTCGCCATCACCAACCAGTTCGGCCAGGAGGTCGACATCCTTGACGGCTTCGGCAACGAGGTCACCGAACTCTTCGATTAACTCCAATCATTAGACTTTATAGAAATTGTACAGAGTAAAAAAGACTGTGATCTCAGCATGGCTTTTCCATTGGCGCCAATCTGTTGGAAAATTGGCAGGATTTCCCGGCTCGTTTCAAATAATTTTCGGCTGTTAACTGACATCAATCAAAATCGTTGACTTCATCAATCTTGGAATGCCTGTGAGGTCATTGAGTCTACTAAGATTTATTCTGTTATGCCAAGGGCGCTTGCTGGAGTATCATTGTACATAAATATTCCTTTTTCTGTGATCAAATATTCCTGTCATATTATAGCGTATTGTTTGCGATGGCAGTTACTTCCACCGCAGTGTAGCCTCTCAGTTCTTGAGCCTAGCTTTTGCGCACTTAAAATTGCAGTAGCCGAACATTCGCTGTTTACACGGCGAGTCTGCGGCGCGCACGATGTTTAATGCGCAATGTTGGGGCGAGAACAAGAGGAGTACTGGTTGTCCTACGTCAAACTGTCATCCTTAAAGCTAGAAAATGTTTCACCTTTTGCCCGAGTTCTGATATTAATTTATTGGAATTCATTGCTCAGTGACATTAAAGTGAAAATTTTCTGCCCTGTGTTTTTGTTCATCCTTTCGCTTTGTAGAAACTTGTACAGGTTCAATCACACTTTCCATGAAAATAAAATTATTTGCCGACTATTCAAGGATTTCAATATGAAATTAAAACTTTTCTAATCCAGAAGATTTGGAAGATTGTCTAGCAGACTGCGGTATTTATATAGTAATAATTTGTACAGGCACATATCAAATCTGATCGACTCCTAAGGCTGTTGCATTTGGATATGGTAAAAAATACAAGTACATGTAATATCAAAATCAAAATTACTACCACGCTATTTTCGGAACAGAAATAATTTTTTTAATTTTCAATATTGATTGAATTTAATTTGTGGCGTGTAGCTGGCATTTAATTTTCAACGCGTTCTCTATGCACAGAATTTTTGCCCAAAATAATGCGATGTATTTATTCTGCTGTTATAATATATGACATTCTCAACAAATAACCATTGCTTCCAATAAGTCACCATTAAGGCATTTTTAGCAACCAATCCTACAATCTAATTAATTGGGCACCTGAACACTTGTACCCTTGGGCACTTGTAAATTTTAATCATTAAAAAAATAAATAAACCAATCGATTGGGTACATTATTTCCATTTGTCTTTAGTAAAGCTTTCTTCAGAACTCATCATTTTTAGCTCGCGTGAAATAATATTTGCAGGAATTCAATTCACAAGAATTCAGGAATTTATTGCAATCGCAAATTCTTGAGAAATGTCGCTAATTTACTATGCAGGCAGCAAGCAGACCCGCGTTATAGTTTTTAATCGCTATCCGAATCACCATTTTTAGCGCATTTTCTCATTCATGAAAAAATGCACTATTGTGCTCGCCATTGTGCTCGCTGTCCGTCTGTCTGTAAGTCCGTGACTTAATGATTTCGTCGACGAAAAAATGCGCTCTCTGTCACTCATTGCAATGAGTACTGAGTTATATTTTTTTACTTACGGGCCATACGATCCAGAGTTTATTTTTTCTTATGCATATTTCCGTATATTAAGAACGCAGCTTGCATCATGCGCCGCGTCAGAAAAAGTGGGCGTCGCTACCGACATTTTAACAACGAAGGCATCAGAGTAGCGGCTTGCCCTTGCTGGGCTCTATTAAAGCAACAATATCCTTGGGACGAAGCATCGAAGCATTCGTGGCGAAAATTCGCTTCCTGGTCAACTAATTAGATCCTGTAACGGTGCACGCAACGAAACTGCGAGCCTTCCTGTAACTCATTAGAATATTGAGAATATTGATGGGATATATTCTCTAGAATATTGCCAACGTAATGGAATGTAATATTGCCTACGTGATGGAATGTAATATTGCCAACTTGATGGAATGTAATATTGCCTACGTGATGGAATTTAGTATTGCATCTGATACAAGTTTAAATTCAGCCAGCCAGGAATTTAAATTTTAACGCTCGTCTTTAAAGTTCATTAAGCAAATCATTAATGAGAGAAAATAATCAAAATTTGCAGGCACATAGCGGCATCACTACAGAATTTCATCATAAACTCAAAGAGGATTGCTGAGGTATCACATTATTATGTTCCACATTCTAATAAGATAATAATCAATATTCTATTTAATTAACAAGAACAAATGGCAGCAAGGTCGTTTTGACCAATGTTGGTTGAAATATTTGATAACGGTAATTAGAATCAGAAGACCATGCAGCAAAGTTGCTGTATTAAAAGCGGGTATATATTGATTGCTTTAGTTTCTTAGTAAGCCAGTTTTTTCAATGGCCAATTAAATTCTTAAGAATGCATGGCCATATGTCATAAAAAATTGGACAATTGAATAAGTTCGACATGATGATGACATTGAACTGAGTGATGCATTCTGAGCCAGGGTCGTCTTATCATTCAGACATTCTACTAACATAACAAGAATTCAAAAGTAAATATTTTCCTTCGTATAAGGCCTATTTTACTTTAAAAATTTTTACACCACCTTTTAAAAAACAAATCTTGTCGCGTTCTAATTATTTACTTTAGTGACCATGAATTGACGATGCTGAAATTGAGCCATGCATTTTCACCTGCCAGGAAGAAGCATGCATTTGTAACGATGGTTCCTGTTGATGTCGCGCTCGAGTTTCTAGTTAACATATGCATTCATAATAATGATTCAAAGTTCAAAACAAATTACGCTAGAGAAAAAAAGTGAAATTATCTCTCATGTTTCAAAGTTACCCTTAAAAAGATCTTGATCGTTTTCTGAAAAACATTATTGGCGAATTAATGAATTTTCTCTCAGCTGTTGCGTAGAAAATATTATCAACAGCGCAGCATAAGATGAGTGTCGCAGATAGTCGACAGTTCATCCGCAAGTCTGGCCTACCAATACGATTTCTCCCCATGCAGATGGCTTTATCCGAAATTATCGTGCAAATAAACTAATTTAACAAGCTAAAATACACAAATTTCATTTATTACTTTAAATTTTCAAAGATGGTGGAATTCTATTTGGTCAATTAATGTAATTGACGTACTGTTTAACGATTGGTCCACTGTCAAATCTTTTGACAGTGGACCGTCATTGATCGATGGGCACAAATGTGACGCGTCTGTGATCGATGGGCACAAATGTGACCATGAGAGACGGTCACTCGTGGTTTTTTCTACACCATAATTCGATGAGTGCTATTCCCATAAAAACTTTCGAACCCCATTTCAGAAAAAAATATAAGAAATAAATCAATTATATCAACATCTATAGGAAAATCCAGTCTGCATTAAAAGAATTCAGCTCAAGTTTTGATTTAATGTCTAATTTTAAAGTACAAAGGCCATTTTTCATATTCATTTTCGCTTCTGATCCCTTCGAACTAGAATACATTCAAATTTTGTGTCATTGACTCCGCAGACGAAAAAATATGTAAATGCTGTTATTATAATACTTTTAGGAAGGCTCTTCTGTGCAGTTGCAGCACAGTTTAGATGATATGTGGAATTGATGTAATAAAATAGGTGATATCACGGAATAAAATCTCGCGAATTTGTCGCTAAATTTTTATTGGTTGTTAGTCCAAATTTTTATTCAAGCACGAATCACATAGGTCCGTGGCAATGGAAATAATTCGAAATAGTCGACCTGTTCCAATAAAAATAATAACCAACGAAGTTCAAAATTACGCGGGAAATACAGAAAAAACAATAACTTTTCTTATTTTTTATTATGAACACAAAGTTTTCGGTTTGTAATACAGGGTGATCAAAAAAAATTTGCTAAAAGTAAAGGCTTTTAATTCTAAACGTACTAAACGTAGAAAGATGAAATAATAGGCAGATAAAAGTATATAACTTCAAGTTTTATTTGGTATCCATGTTACCAGAGTTCTCTAAATATTTCATCGTTTAAACTCATTATTTTTTTAAGATCAAGATTCCCCCTACCATCAGCTAAATTCTGAGCAACGAGTTTTCATTGTCAAACAATTTTACCTGAAAACTTCACCAACCAAAATAAAGAGAGGTTAATTCACCAAATACAGACAAGAAGTTAGTCTCAACACAATCAAGAAGTGGATACGTCAATGGAAAGATAAAGGAACGATCCTGAATCAAAACAAATGTCATTCTGGACGGCGAAGAACGGGAAGATCAGAAGAAAACATTGCCATGATTGAAGAAAGAATTAGTGAATTGCCTTTAAATTTCTTCCTATAGAGTTACGTGAAAGAAAAAGAATTCAGTACAAGACCAAGCAGCATTGACAATCAGAAGATAGCAATTCGTGAAGCTCTCGCACCATAAATAAGCTCTCGACCAGGGCCTATACTTTCAAAATTCGCTAAGTGAACGTAAGTATTTACGCTCTATTTTCTTGTCTACGATTGGTGGATTTTGCTTGAAAGGCCGTCAATGATTGGCTGATGAACTTATGATCTCTTAACTTTTTTTGAAAGTATAGGCCCAGGATTCCTTGTCTGCAGTAACCGCAATTTTTAAAAACGTATCAATTGTGCTGTGTATTCAACAGCGAGGAGGTCATTATGAACAATTATTGTAATCTGAACAAAACTTGAAGTTATACTCTTTCATGTGTTTTCTTTATTTCATCATTCCACATTTAATACTTTTCGAGTTATAAGCCTTTACTTTTAGCACCTTTTTTTGGGGGTCACCCTGTACTACGTATAGCACTCACAATATTTTATAACTCACGCACATAGGGACTCATCAATTACTCACAGGCTAAACTAATCGACAGTTAAGGATAATAGGTAACAGAATAACAGTACAAGCCGCTTGAAATCGTGAAATTGAATTGTGTTATAGTAAGTATATTGATGACAAGGCCCAGTGATATATTTACTGCAATATTAGCACCGCGCAGACCGCCTGATCTGCAGAATTAGTGAAATACAAGGCGGTAATAATAAAAACTTCTGACGATTAATTGGTTTGGCAGGAAACAAAAAAAATAAAATTGCTACGAAAGTGAATGATGAATAGGGAAAGGCTGCAAAGTCATTCAAATTCTATTGGGTTCGAGCGAAATTGAAAGAAGTGCAAAAAGATAAAAAAAATTTAAACTAACTAAAGTGATCATTTTTCTCTGCATTCTTATGAAACGAAATGGCCATGTTACAGCATCTTAATTCATATCATTTATGCGAGCTAAAAGGTAGGTATTTAATATTACTTTTAGTTTACTTTGGTTCATAGTATATACGGTATAGGTTACGGATAATGTTTCAGTTATACAGCGGGCCTTAAAACACTCTACCAAACAGTAAGCATTCTTCAAAATAATTGCATTATAGAGCAACGAGAGACAGCAACGGCATTTAGATCAGGAGTATACTTTGGAGTGCAGCAACTTAAAAATTTTTAAAGCTATTAACTTCGGCGTTATCTTCCATCGCCTTCGACATACTTCCAATACTCTTATACTTAATAGAAAACTATTGTTATTTACTTGTTATTTCACTTCTATTTAACTTGACTTCTTGCTGTTTGTTTGTTTGTCTGCTACAAATCTTATATTCGATATTTAACACATTTCTACCTGTCCAATCGATCTGAAATTTTGCGCACTAGCGTAAAGTCGGAGACAATGCATCAAAAAATTTATAGAATAAATTATTTTAAAAATTAAAAAAATTTTACATGTTAAGAAAAAATTGAACAATTTTTCTTCAAATATTTAAAATAAAATAAATTCACTATACGTGTGTAACATCGGAGACACTGGCCTCTTTAGAAGTGTTGTCTTAAAAAGGAATTTTTAAACGCATATTATTAAATTGCATTCGTTTGTAGTGCAGACGTTGTAGATTAATAAATGTTTACAAAAAAATCTGTCGTCAGGGTGGCTACTGTCACACATACGCACAAAAATTTATTATTCGACTAACATATCTTTACATTCTTTGAAACGCCAGAAATGTTAAAGCTGTTGTACATGAAGGTAGAACTTTCGATTGTTTTAACCTCACTCTGAACTTAAAGTTTCCACCCTTGAATCGAATTTATCTTTCAAGTTTCATCCCATGATTTTTAGGAAGCCAACATGTCTAGACGCCAAATACAGATGAATAATTACTAATTAACATCCAAATTCCTCATAGATCACTGGGAAAAGGCCGTCAAGAAAGACAGCAGGAATCGTTGAAAGTATAGGCCGAATTCGGTGAAGTGTTTTCCTACCTAATGACTGGAATATGTATGATATCCATGAAAATTTAAATGAAATGGTCTTGATTTCGGTTATTTTAGGTTATTGGAAGTTAAAGAATAAAATTCCTTTACAAAATTTAGACCACATGTTAGTAATCTCACTGTCCCTCTACAAGATATCAATTTATATTTCCAATGACAAAATCATGCTATAAAATAATTGTATGTGCGTATTCCCTATTTTCGAGTAATAATCTAGTAACTCCTTGATTTTCATGCGCTTTGTTAAATTAAAATAAAGTTTAATAGTATTTCCCAACTTTCCAATGGGCATTCATTCATGTCGGCAAAATGAATCAAAGTATTGTTTAGTTAACCGAGAATGGATAATATTGTGGCAATGTTGTCAATTCAACATTCATTTGCTTCTTATTTAAAACAAAGACGTACGAGAGCATTCAATACAGACAGGTCTAAGCAATGAAGCTTATTATACCATAGCAAGAATATGATATAGAATGCAAGAAGGATACAAGACACCTAAGTTCAGGTGCAAACAGGATTTGTGGTAGGAAGATCGAATTGGGAACACTTTAGTGGCACATTTGAGCATTTCACACGAGGTACAAAAAACTTGGCATGTATTTGGCTACGGATCTATTCTAAGGTCATGGAGGCAAAATGCTCACCCACTATAACTTAAAGACTTGTTTCTACATCTTTTCTCTTGTTTTTAATAGCGTGAAGTAAAGGAGTTTCCCCGTTGTGTGGATGGTCACGGGTGTCAATTTTTTGATTTATTGCTATCTCATTTTCACAGAAGGTTACAGAATCGTCTGGGTCATGGTCAGCGGCCAAATGTTCCTGAGATGTTCCATTGTAAGCGTAATGAGGCAAGTTTGGTGGCCCACTGCCACGACCGTATTCCTGCTGAGTATCTCCCCATGTCTTGAATTCCAAAAGAACCTCGCCGACGCCCACCTCGCTTTCTTCTGTCCCGTCCGCGAGGGTACCGTTACTCTGGCGGCCGCTTGTTCCTCTCTCGACGTATCCAGAATCTCGGGACATGACAGACGTAGTCAAATCTTGCGATTCCGTCTTGCCTCTCGTTAGGCTCAGTGACGATCCTCTACTTCCATAGATCTTAACATCGTCATCCAAAAATCCTTCAACAGAACTGCAATCAAATTGATCGCTCTGCATTTCTTTGCTGTGCGTCATGCTTGTGGGTGTCAACATTTCGTGAGGGTTTCGCTCGTCCTCGAGATCTATCACAAACGGCGGTTTATCAATGCTTCTGAAAAGTTCATCAAGAGTTTCTTTGATTTTGTCTTGTTCCTTGGTGTCTGCTTTATCACAATAACTCGGCAAAATGGGGCTAATGGAAATGTACTGGGGTGGGGGAGAAGGAGAAAATCTTCTCACCTGATCTGGTGTTGGGGTTGCAAGGGGAGGATGAACCATATTTACGTCAGACTCGTGACTCGGAGGAGCGTCAATATAAAAACAGTAGCCTTGGCCTAAAGGCGCAGACTTAGTCTTTGGAGCAATTTTCGGACTACTAGTTACCAGAGGAAGCGAACTATCTTCATTGACCACTGTCATCATAGCCCCATCGACCTGTTTTGATTTAGACCCTGTTAGGGACGTGGGTGGTGACGGAGTCTTGCTATTGTTATTCCATATTTCCTTAAGAGCAACGGATAACCTCGAGGATATACTGGATGCGTCACTTAGGGTTTCAGGTGACGCCAGTGGAGCATGGCCGGTCCAGGGACCACTAGGCAGTTCAGGGCAACCTATTTGGTACCCCGCTGGGAATCCAGACGCAAGCAGCTGTTCTTCCAGAGCAGACACAAGTTCCCAGGAGAGAGCGTGTGCTAGGGCATGCACCCTCAGGTCGGGTCTCTGGTTCGGTGACGTGACCGGAGAACACGTGAATGACGTCTCAAGCTGGAGCTTGTGAGGAGGAGTGTTACTCAACTTCAAGCCGTTCTGGGTTTGAATGTACGCCTGACTTAAAGGCTGGCTTACCGAGTGACTCAGCACCGGCTGGTCTTGGGATAAAGGACTTTGCGGACTTTGAGCCGTCGAAGCACAAGGCCTCAAGTCTCGACAAGCTCTGGAAGTTCTCCATGTGTCGTCAGGCGTTGACTGCTTCCTTTGAGGCTTCGCGGGACCAGGATTTTCCAGAACCTGAAAAAATGTTTTATGATAAATTTTTGTTTAGCAAAGTGAAAAATCAAAGCTGAGAAAATTTCAAATTCTTGATCTTATTATTGAATTTATTATGAGTAAAAAAATAAGTGAAAGTAAATTTTTTGACATGAGCAAGTTGGTGTGGACATAAAAGTTTGACTTTAGGTCTCCTTGCTGAATAAAGTAAACTAAATAACTTGAATGTTATTATGGATTAATTTAATTACAAAATAAATCTAAAATATCGCTAGCTGTGAATAAACATTGGATAATTAATTGGTTAAAATTTAAACAAATTGCGTCCATTACATTTGAATGTTAGAAATGTATAGCAAATACTGCGCGTGCACCGTTGCTCAGCGTTTAAATAGAAAAGTGGTCACTTCCCTGCCACTTGCAGGGACGCTTTGATTAATCCACAAGTTGATGTTCAAGTGAAGTGTGAGCAGAAACATTTACATGCAAACGATTGGAATGTTATATTTTAGTTAAGATGTCACATTTGCTTCGTGACTGAACACTTGAATTAACGATGATGCTGCACTAATGGCATTTCATTTTGATAGAGAATAAAGTTGTTGATATGTTCATAAGCGAAAAATTGTGGTTAAAAAAAGCACCATTAATTCTTGCTTGATTGTAGGGAAATCTATATTTTAATAATGTCATCACTCGTATCATATCAAATTATTGATACGATTCACTCTTCAATGTGCTCTACTCAATATTTAAAATTTTCCAATATCACAGTCTATCCTAATAATTACCGTTGTATCGTGATGATATAACTTTTACACTGATCCGTTACTCATGTAAAAATTGATTAAAATAACGTTAAGGCTCAAAGTAAATTCCGTGCAATAAAAATATGACAATACATTGATAAAAATGTGACAGCACAACAATTTATTTACTAGCTAATTATTTCCTATTTGGATAATATCATTTATTTTCTTGCCCGAAGTTCTAAAGCCGTTTAAATAATTTAAATATTTTCATCTCATTATGAACTTTACAAAATACCAATCGATTGATGGCTGAGATACACGTGATATTTGTCAAATTAACATAATGCTAGACTCGAATTTGCACCTTATCGTAACAAACTATTTCCCCTATTGCAAAGTTGGCTGAATTTGTGGCTGTTATTTAAAAGAACGCAATTTAGCTCCAAGAAATCAGTCTAACTCAAAGAAATACGCATGTTTATGGAACCATAACTCATACTGAATGATAATTTGTATGGTAAAATCGTTTAAGATTCGTTTATTAAATTAAATCGTAAAAGACATAGGGCGAATGCGTCTGGAGCAATTGGAACCGGAATGATAATGTACCACGATGGTTCTGATAAACTTTTAAATACTAGGAATCTCACATTCAGCACAGTAGAAATAGTTTGCATTTAATGATGATTTAGTGGATAAAACTTACATTGACAAGCAGCGGAGTTACACAGGATAGCAGTCGTTAGAGTTAAGGCGTGCGCTCGTTATACATGCTTTCGTTGCCTCGTCTTCCTTAGGCGCGTCGTAAAGCTTAGCAACCTGCATGCAACATGCGAAAAAATAAAATAACAACAAGAGCCAACCAAAAATTAGTATTAATTACATGAGGTGTTAAATTAATAATATTTTCTGCTTGTGAACATCAACTGTAGGGCAAAAATTGCATTCTCGCAAGCGTCATGTTAGGTGTTTGGAAATGTCTTACACTTAACTGGTTGCAAACATTCATTTTCTGATCCCTTCCCTTCATATATCAAAGAGAAAAATAGTGTTGCAATCAGGCTTATCTAGGAATTTAATTGAAAATATCTCAGAGCGGCTGTTTGAACGTGTGAATGCATTGCGTACTCATGCCACTCATATCTGTTTGACCAACAGTTTTTCATATATCAAAAGACTACAGGGTGAACGGTAATGTAATTCTGTACAAAAAAGAAACAAGATATATAATGAAAATATGCAAAATATTAGAAGCTAAACATGCAAGACCAGCAGTAGTGAAAGCTTAACATGCAATTGCGTCGTTCGTGCGTGAGTTTGGTGTCGCGCAGGTGGCCTCTCAGTGAGCAGCTCGGGGCGCTTGAGAGGAAGTGGCCAATAGAGCACTAATGCTTGAAGTCAATCTCTTTACATAGATCCTCTTGAACCCTCTCAAAGTACTTACATTTATACCGATCCTTACTTGTGGATCCACTTACAGCATTCATCTTTACAATAACTCTTACTTTTAGACAGACTCTCAGCATTCATATTTCAAATAAGAACAAAATTATATTAAGATCACTAAATTAGATGAGAAGAGGAGCTTCGTCAAGTTAACATGTAATAATTACCTAATAAAGTCATATTCTTCTCTATGCTCGCCACTTGTCGTTTATTTAGTAAACATTAGCACATTGTCGTTAAAATATGCAATAGAATACAGCAATACCTGCTTAACTAAAAAATAATATAAATACGCAATACTTGAATGCGCTATAAAGTGCCAAGTAAGAAAATCCTTGCACCGCCAAGAGGTAAAAGAAATATAAGGAAAAATCACATAACCCATATTTTTTATTTGGACAAGAAGGTTTAGCCATAGAGAGAGTCAATAAAAAAAACGTGATTGAGATTGTGCGAACATGCAATAAAAATATAGGTAGTGTTTCAACTCATATCTAATGAATATTGTAAAGAAAATCAGCAAATGTATACCCTCGCGCCTTGAAGCGATGATATTGAAAAAAATTTCTTACCTGTGAGTTGTGACAAATAATATTTTCCTTGCGCATCCGAAAATGGTTCAAGTCCAACCGCCGAAAAATTATAGAATGAATTCTTACATAATCCAATTACTTGAATTATTACCTTGTATTTCAACTTGAGTTTTTAGCCATTGGTATGCTTCTTTTAGATAATTTGACCGCAAAAGATCTGAAGAAGCTCTACACATAAGAAATTTTACACGACAGTTCACGAACCTTCATACCGAAGAGTTTACGGATGAAGTCGCAGTGCATGGCCGCTCCGGAAAGAGAGCCGCCGGAGCACGCAGCTCTCGTGGAGCATTAAGATCGATATTCGCTCAATAGGAGGAGGCTATACCTCAACACCGAGGGCCGTAATGTCCCTTCTTTTGGCAGTTGTAGAAATGGTCGTTTAGTTGCCGGATCAGTATGACTGTTGATCCAAAATGCTTTCAATCTGATTTTTTTTTCAAATAACTTATTAGCAATGTATCTTTTGTTCAGTTTAGTTAACTTAAGGAGATGATTATAGCCTAAATCTAAAAAGCTTTTTAAATAAATGATTTTTTATGGTAGTCTGGATTATCGTCATCAAGGTTTTAGTTCCCACAAATAATTCGGCCCATAGTTTGGGATTCCAATAATTAAAAAAATACGATTAGTCGTCATTGTCCTGTTGAAATATAATAAGTGATCTTATTTAATCTTCTGGACACCTCTTAGAAACACACTCTATCTCTCAGCAAAACTGATGTAACTCGAGTCATTGTAAGATCGAGAAGACGGATTTGGAAAAGCTTTCGGACATCAATACGATGGATTGCTGCTCAATTATACGATTAAAAATACTTGTTCTTCTTCATCAAGATAGATCTTAGTCAAAACGCAGCGTGGGTTGTTCCCTTTCACACGACACTTATCACGATAGTACAAAATGTTCAAGTAACCCAGTGCAAAAAACCCACATAGTATATACTCTCACTTGCAGAGCAACAAGAACATTGATCAAAAATCCAATGAAAGTGCCGGTTTGAGACAAAATTTATAGTGTTTAGTGAAACAAACGTTCCACGCGTGTCGAGGAGCGACTGTGAAGCCCTTAGGGTCGAGTCCCGTGACCGACTGTGCGCCTTATATCGACTGGAGCAGCGAGGGCAGATGTGGAGCTCGTCAAGGGAGGGGTAGTCAGGTGAGAGCTCACGCAAAAAACACGATTGCTGCTCCAATTACGCCCAATGCCGTCATTGTGGAATGTGCTTTGTGGCACTTTGCTTGAAGCGATCATTGGCGGTGACATTCGTGAATATTCACGGTTTTTCATTGACATTTAGTAATCTGTTATTTTTAGGGAGATGATTTAAAATAGACGAAATTTATATTTTTACAATCGTCACAAGGACTTGCGACGAGTAAAACTCAAAAAATTGCTCAGATGCCATTAACAAGAAGAGCCTTTCCCACTGTATAAATTCTAATCACAACGTTCTAACAATGATTATTTTTTTGTCGTAGAGCGGCTTCGAGAACTAGACGTTCAACGTTCACCGAACAGTCTGTTTTCATCATGAACTACGGGATGTGAGAGCGAGCCACGCCCACGCCAGGTATAGACAATCGGTGGCCAGACTTCGGTCAACCGTGCAGAAGATGGCCTATATTGCCCCTAGCTTAGGATTCGTGTTGCTGAATAAAGGCCACGGACTCTTAGGCCCAGAATTACGAGGTCGGTCAGGTCGCCTGCTATCAATTAAGAAGCATCCATGCCTTGCGCCATATATCTCGGAAATAGATAAAAATATGACTGGGAACGGGTCAGTTCTATTTACATTGTTGCTGAAAGTTTTCGTCGTAGGCTCTTGAATGATTTTACTTACTAATTGAATGGTGATAGATTTACTTATTAAACAAGGGCGCGTTCATAACACAAAATATAACAAAGGCCACTTCCTACCTGTAAATTTCAGCCAGCTGATCGTGTAGATCCGTCATCGTGTGAACCGTTCTGGTTTATCTTTATTCACGTACTTGCTGACACTAATGGTGACACAAAAGTGAGGGACTAAAAATTAACTTGGAAATAGCCACAAACATGACTGAAAGTCAATGGCATGTAAGTTTTTAAATATTTTATTGCTCTAGAGAGCGATTGACGAGAAGCATGAGTGAAACATAATTTGTAATGTGATGGCTGTGAACGTGAATTAGGGCTCCCAATGTCTAGACGAATGCAACTGAATTAGTTTCTGGACAGATGATCACCGGTGGATTGCTTCTGCAGGACCGGAATTCAATTGAATCAGGAATTCAAATGGAAAGTGAAATCAATTTTAATTGATGCAATTGACATTGATTACAAATTCTGATCGAATATTATTTACCGTAGTTTGTTTGCGAATGAAGCGCACGACACGTTTCTTCTGGTGTTACAGACATAACATGCTGACCTTACATTTCAAAACGCAATAAATCCCACTCTGCAGAATAATCATGCAAATAAGCTTATGATTAGTGATTGATCGTTAAGACTTTTGCAAGAAAATTTAAAATATTTACTTGCCATGGTCTGCGTTTATCGATTACTCTCCATTTGTTTCGTGTGACAATTGCATGCAGCACCGTATCCTGACAATGACTAAGCTCGTTACTCGCTATCATAATTCATAAAAGAATATTCAATAACTGCTCACCAGCTCGAGTGCCTCCAAGACTTTATCAGGCATGTGGTCTTGGATCATGCAAGGCGAGATGATGACTTCACCGAAGTCTTCGTTGTCTACCCACACAGCCTGGTACACTGGCTTGCCACTGCGCCTCCAGCGACTAAAAAAATTCCAGCAATTATTTATATGAAAAGAAATAAAGTTATGAAGAAATTGAAGACATTCAGCTCTTGGAGGTCTGATGGAACGAACGTGAATATTAGTCGAAATAATATGAGTTTAAAATTTACTTTTTAAAGACAACATTTCTAAAAAGGCCAGTGTCTCTAACGTTACACATGTACAATGTATTTCATTTATTTTTATATATTAAAAAAAAATTCTTCAAATTATTTATTCTGTCAATTGGTTCAAGCATTGTCTCCAACGTTACGCAAGTGTACAAAATTTCAGATCAATTGGAGAGGTAGAAGTGTGCTAAATATTGATAATAAGATTTGTAGCAGACAAACAAAAGTAAAAGAGAAGTTTTGTAATAAAAGGATGATCAAATTTTGCCTTACTGCTGCTGCATTGACCAGGAATATTTCCGATTTTTTAACCACTGTTAAGCATTCTTTACGAGTGTTCTTTATGTCTAGAAATAAATTCTGGCGTTATAGAATATATTAGATTATAGGACTGTAAGATCATAATGTAGAATTACTTTCATGGACATTATGTATAACTTATCCATTGCTTCCAATCAATTGTTGGCGAAATCATCTACCCCAGATGCCCAGAAGCGTTGCAACTTTTTTGTTGGTATATTAAAATAAACATTTCTAGAGCACGTCATTAATGAACAAAACCAAAAATATAAGCAGAAATTTTCTCCCAACAGTTGTCTTGCGTGGCGTATCTCGTTATGAGAAATTTATCGCGCGGATGACATGCAGGCTCCACAAGTTTAGACTAATTTTCAGTAAGAACATTTCGGCAGGTAAAGCGTATACTGCTTGCTACTGATCTCTTCTCAGACGATAATAAATGCCTATAGGAGGGACATAAATTTCATTGTAGAAATTAAGATGCAAATTAATCAAACGTCTGTAAATTCAAGCGATAGTTTGATTGCAGAAGTAAATTTCGTCGTGTAGGCGAAAATTAAATTTGTTTGAAGATATAGTTCATGCAGCACAAAAGGTGGAAATTTCAATTAGACCCTCAATAATTATATTTGCGTAAGGTAAGATAGGAAATAGATTTTTAAATGTACGTATATATACATATTTGTATCAAAGAGTGGAAAAAATCATAAAAATTATCTGGATATTTTTGGAGCTCGGTAATTATCGTAGTTTAAATTAGAAAACTTTTTAATGTTTTTAAAACCGTGCGAAAATTTTACAGAACACCAAATGACTAAAAGGCTGCCAAAACAAAAACAAATTGTAATAATATAATCTACAAGGAAAATAATACTATAATATCTAATTACCCTGTTTTACAACTAATCTACTTGTAATAATATAATCTATCTAATTTTTATTAGGTCTAAAATTTTGTACAGTGCATTCCTCAAGTCCTTTTCACTTCTAATCAATTTATGGGCAAAATACCCCATAACGTTTGCATGCTTTGATGCAAGAATAATGCGATCCAGAGAGTTCAGAGTCTACGAAAAACCGCTAATGGCTCCATGCAGGAAATTCTTTAAATGGTGCGGTTTTTGATGGACTAAATACAAGCACCAGCCATCCAGCGAAATATATATATAAATATAGATCAGATTGAGAAGCACCAATAGCAAAATTTGTTCAAAACATATTTTTTACGAGGATTGCTATGAAATATTTTCAGGTGCATGTCAAGTGAAGGAGTATTTGATTTTAAGCAAAATTTTACAACGAACTGTACCGATAATTATTTCTAAAATTACCTTGGAATTTAAATTTTACGATTGCCTTGGAAAGCTGAAAATCGATTTGATACTGAATTGCTAATCATGGTTCGTAGTATCCAGGTTTTGTATAATGCTCTGGAAAGACCTTGACAAACTATACTAAATTCTTTTCAATTTCTATGCCGTAACTTTATCTATTCTGTATCTACTCTATAAAGTGCACGAAATCCCTTAGCTATACCATGCGAACAGGAGATATCTAAAAATTTTTTACATTCGACAGAAGAACAAAAACTCTGGACGAGCTAAAAGAGAATAAAATTTCATTCTCTATAATAAAAGCTACTTATCTCTCACCTTCCTTGACTCGGATTTTGAAAGCTGCAAATAAATTTGAGTATAAAAATGAAAGTGATGCGAGGATTTTTAGTTAACCTAATGAACACATAGAACAATAAAAGCATTTAAGTTTTTTTAACAAGAACTAAATATTAACACGGATAGTCAAAAAAATGCAAATATTTTCAACATATTTTCAAATATTACATGAATGTAACATTCAGGTATGAATGAATTGGATTTTTGAGGGTATCGGGAGCGTTCTTAAACGCCAATTTTTATTTTTATTAAAACGCCAACTTGGCCTCCATTCCCTGATAACCCTACCTCTAAGTACTCACTTACAGTATATCTCCACAGTGAGTGAAATAACTTGCACTGCTTCCAATGAAATTTCGATTCAACCGCACGTTATCTTCGTAAATTAGAGTTTCAAATGGTAAGGCCGTACATTAATTGCGGCATCATATTCATGCTAAAATACTTTTGCCTAGCATACACTCCGAGACAAAATTTTTCAACTTGGCTCACGTGCTGCGTTTGGATTGTATTCACGGCAATTAACTTATCAAGTAATCATTGTTTGAAATACTCACGGTCCAGGTCCTGGATGGTGACGCACGACGTGCAGTATCCTGCCAGGAGGGTAGAGGGGCCTGTGCACGGTGAGTTCAATGGTCGCGTCGGAGGGATGGCTGGCCGGGTTACGGGAGAGTTTACGCCTACTAGACGACCATTGCTCGGCTGGTCCTTCAGCCTCGTCTTCGATGACCGGCGGGGCGCCGCTGCCGCAACACTGCATCGTCGAGGCTATCGTTTTCCACTGCGTTCGAAATTTGGTGTTAAATCATCGCCGAAGAAGCATGGGAAAACAATTTTCAGGTAAATTCAATCATACACACAAATTAATTTGTCGTCGTAAGGTGAATAAAGTATTTTTAATCGACTCCAATCACAATGAAAATTGCTTTTGGCCACTTTTCACTACCGAAAATATTCTAGATATTATTTCGCATAACCTTTCCTAAGAAATGGAACGTAATTCCACAGATCTGAGATGTTTCATCGAAACAGTTTTTTTTATAAATGTTTAATTAAAGCTATCCGATTAAATGCTCGCTGAGCTTAGCCATGAAATAATAGAGTGAGGCAAATTGAATTCTTCTTAATCTTTAATCTTAAGTGTAATTAATTTTAAATTGGTCGTTTTTTGCTCTTATTTTTTGCTTCAAAAATTTATTGCGCTCAAATGTGCGAAAATTTCATGTAACATTTATTGAAATTTTAATCTCATCACTCAATTACGGAAACGTTGTGCAAACTTTATAGTGGTCATTCATTACAGAATAATAGCAGGAAAACAGTGAGTTTTGGTGTCTATATTCAAAATTGGTTTTCACAATATGAATAAGCTGATCCAGCTCTTCAGTTCTGTCTATCAAACAATCAAATCAAAATCATAATCAAATAGTTATGAAGTATGCATGCCATAATTAATCATAAGAAAATTAGAACGGAATTGGTCGAAATCCCATTCTTCATGTATTTTTAATTAATTTATTTCAACAATAAATTTGTACCTTAGGATCTTGACTGTGCTGTATTGCCGTGATAAGATCCGCCCTCAGAGTTTCCATCTGATGAAGGCCGATCCTTGGCACGACGTCCTTCCCTACCACCACCGACGTGATGAAGGCCTTCGTGTACTCAAGCACGGGCTTGCTGTTAAGGCAATACTTATTGAAAGCAATTAAAAATAATAAGTCATAGCCGCCGAGTAGCAACATGTCGAATTATATTTTTTTCATTTGCGAGATTAAATTTTTGATCCAAAATGACTCAACAAAGTTCATCTTAAAAAAAAACAGTTAATCGCACTTCTCTGATATATTTGTTATCTAAGTGCAAAATACGATTAATAATTTTAAAATGCATCTTCTAAGGTAATGGTGGATGAGAACCAATTGCTTTTTTTTCCCATGAAAACTTTTAAAATCTTTGGAATACCTGAGCAGTCCGCCGGGCGGTGAGTACGCGAAGCAACAGAGGTTCGCGTATTGCTGTTTTAGCAATATTGCCAATATTGCCGCGGTGCCGGCACCTAGCGAGTGTCCCACTAGGACCAGATCATAGCGGTCCGTCCCTCTGTCAGGGTCCCGGGCGAAGGCTTTCTCCAGCAGTTGCTCCTCCCGCAGTTTCGTGCGGATGTAAACTGCTGCCTGCACCATGCCCTGAAATGTATCTTCTGGCACTGAGTTCATCAAAATATATATTAAAGTTGTCGCGATACTAAAAATTCAAACGCCTCATGTAAAAAATTGGGTATACAAATGTTTCCATGGTAAATGTATGATGTGGCATATGAAAAATAATGTTTTCCATCATTTATTTGAATGATATAAGCAAACTTTTTTAAATCGGAGTAACCTATTGATCGAAGTATAGAGTACCAGGAATGCAGCAGTGACATCTGGGTTCTATTCCTTCTATTTGTATATAATGTTACAGTAAAAATTAACAAGGCCGCCAGGGCGGCTAAGAAAAGCAAGATTATATTAGTTAATCTCCAGCAATCTGTGAAATTTTTGCGAAACCAGGAAGCGACAACAGACCGGTTTGAGACTTTATTGATATTACTTTAATATTTTAATTACACAACTAGAGTTGCAGTGGGGTAAGAGAATTGCATTATTATGGATGAATGAACACAAATTTTCGAGACTCTTAGAAAATAAAGTTGTTTGTTGACTTGTAAAGTCGATTGTATCAATAATATGCGATTAAAAATTACTTTTTAAAGACAACATTTCTGATGAATCCGATGTCTTTGATGTTACACGTGTACAATGAATTTCTAATTTTATTTTCATATATCAAAAAAAATTATTTATCAAAAATTTTTAATTAAGATATAAAAATTTTGTAAATTTTCAAAATTATTTATTCTGTCAACTGATTCATACATTGACTCTGACTTTATGCAATTGTGCAAAATTTCAGATCGATTGGACAGGTGAAATTGTGTCATATATGGATTATAAGGTTTGTAGCAGACGAAATTATTTTAAAATTTTTTTAGTAATGTAAAATTTTTTTTACTTTTTAAAATTATTTATTTTGTCAATTGATTCATGCATTGTCTCCAACTTTATGCAAGTGTGCCAAATTTCTGATCGATTGGACAGGTAGAAGTGTGTTAAATATCGATTATGAGATTTGTAGCAGACAGACAAACAGACAAACAAACAAACAAACAACAAGAAGTGAAGTTAAAGAGAAGTGTTGTAATAAAAACTGGCATTGAACGCGATCGTGTCCATTTGCAGATGCGAATCAATCAACATAAGTTTATTGACGTATTTTCTGGTGAAAATTGAATTTTTTTAATGTTTTTATGTCGACTTAATCACATCTTTTCAATTGAAAAAATTTGACATTTGAGGCAAACTAGTTGTTATTTCCAGAAAACGATCGCCAGTTTCTGACACAAAAATATACCGTTATGTTTTTCGTATAGCTACCGCAAATCGGTTAAATTTTCCACGGCCAGGAGCCAATTATTTTGAAAGCTCTCACAAAAATAAAACATCTGTCATCAATTAGTTTAGACAGAACATGTTCGTAACATTTATAAAAGAAATGAATTTTACTGACGCCTCAACAACGCTTAAACAGTTTGCCGTGTATATTTGTCAATGTCGCGGTGAAAAAAAGTTCAGTATCGATTCATCGAGTATATAGATTATTTGTTAATAAGATGAACTTTGAAGAATACAAAAACTGTTTGTTTTGCAATGATGCATCAACGAACTTTGAAGGCCTAGGATCCGCACTTGCCATTGTATACATCAACGCACGTTCATGTATCATTTTTAATAATTATATTATCTAATGAGACGATAGAGCTACTATTGAGTATCGCACCGGGTCTTCTGAGATGGAAAAATGCAGCCTCAATCATGTTTGGTTGTGGCAGTTGGCTCGGCTTTTACTTAAAAATCCTCGTAAAGCTTAAACGCAGCACGCGTTTAAAGATTCAGTTCGAAAAATTTATTCGGGATCTTGAAGTGGCACCTCGAAAGTAGCACTTTAATTGGCTGCTCTTGTACCTAGAGCTCACGTCATCGGTTACTGTTCAATCATTGTTGAACCTCTTTTGAAATTTTGAAATTTGGAATTTATGCAGAATTTGTCACAAATTTTCATAAAACATCGAACGAGTATAAATGCATTGACCAAACCTTAATTACTGCATTTCTTCTAACAATAATTAATGCTCTGTGAGTCCGACTGAGGAAAGTCTAATTCTCAGCTCGGATTTTTTTGTAGAAGGCCGTAGACTGATTTTCGGACAGATAAAACATAGAATAAATTTTCAATTACATGCATTACCTAAATATTGATCGAAAAGAGGGCTAAATATAGTTTCCACGTTGATTAAAATGATTGGATGTGCTATACTGATTTTTAAAATGGGTTCTAAATTCATGTAAAGAAAAGCACTTTTTGCCCTCATGTGATGGTGCCCTCATTTTGATGGTGACTCCGAATCTTAATTCCGCACCAAAGGATGGGCAACTCAGACGTCGTCCACCGCGTGTAGATTGGGTCTCTATAAACACAATTAGCGGAGCCTCACATACACGACATACATACGACATTAACCAGATGAAAACGATCCGTCACATGTAGGCTATATCAATCATACAGGTCATTTTTTGGTCACAAGATTACGATCACTTATTCGCCACATGCGACCGATCACTTGTTCGCCACATGCAACAGATCACTTATTCGCCCCATGCGCACGATTAATTATTCGCCATACACATACGATTAGTTATTCGCCACGTGCGAGTGATCACTTATTCGCCACCTATGAGCAATCACATATTCGCTACATGCACACGATCAATTATTCGCCATACACATACAATCAATTATTCGCCACGTGCGAGTGATCACTTATTCGTCACGTGCACATGATTAGTTAATCGCCATATATATACGATCGACTATTCGCCTCCTGCAAACGATCAATTATTCGTCAACTATTCGCCAATCAATCAACTATTCGCCACATACAAACGTGAACGTAAAACGATCATTTATCCGTCACTCAGGAACGACCGCAAAAATGCACCGGGAAAAACTGGTAACCCAGTCTGCTTTTCTTACAAGCTTAATTTTGATTACACGGGTCTGAAAAAATCTGAAAATTGTTTTTACTTCTGAAAGGGTGACTGTTTTTTTACAACACTTCTCTTTAACTTCACTTCTTGTTGTTTGTTTGTCTGGTTGTCTGTCTCTCTGCTACAAATCTTATGATCGATATCTAAAACACTTCTACCTGTCCAATCGATCTGAAATTTGGCACACTTGCAGAAAGTTGGAGACAATGCATGAATCAATTGACAGAATAAATAGTTTTGAAAATTTACAAAAATTTTAATATCAGAAAAAATTTTTTACAAATATATTTTTTTAATATTAGAAAATAAAATTAGAAATTTATTGTACATGTGTAACATCCAAGATACCGGATTCTTCAGAAGCGTTATCTTTAAAAAGTAATTTTTAAACGCATATTATTTTCAATTTTTTTTAATAATGAAAAAAAAACTTAATTTATAAAAATATTTATTCTGTCAATTGATTCATGCATTGTCTCAACTTTACGCAAGTGTGCAAAATTTCAGATCGATTGGACAGGTAGAAGTGTGTCAAATATCGATTATAAGATTTGTAGCAGACAGACAGACAAACAAACAACAAGAAGTGAAGTTAAAGAAAAGTGTTGTAATATGTATATAACTGAGTCCGTTTTCGAACGCTTCTACGGCTCTACGCCGCTATCACTTATAAGTTAATAATAATATTTTATCGTACTGCAAATTTCACAGACAATCATTGAGTCTGAGAGTAGCCATTTATTTCATTTGCTGCAAAAATTATGCAAATTTCGATATATAAGAGTTATACTTGGAATAAGTGAGAGGAGCAGTTTTTTACGATTCGTCATAGAAAACGAATACATCGATTGCAGACTGCTTTGTTGATTTGTGGTGCCCGATAACCTAATTTTTAATGAATATTTCTCGTTTGAGATATAGATGAACTTCATGAACACCGAGTGAGCAGTTATGGGATATTATAAATTAATTCCATTAGCAGTGCATAATTAATTGACATATATGCTTGCGTGTCTATAGCCAATTTGAGCCGTGTTATTTTAGCATGATCAACGACATGAGTCCTACACTCACCTTGTGTCCTAGCCAGTCGTCTTTGACTGTGTCCATTGGCAGCGGTTCACTTTCGGCATTGAGGTCGGTAATCATATCCTATAATCAGAAAACGAAAACTTAGTATAATGCTGATGAACGGACAAAATTGTGTTCATTTGATGATTTTTAATTCATGTTGAACTGCAACAGAAACTTATTAATATCATGCTCTTGTAAAGAGTACCATTTGTTTAAAATTTTAATATTCAAATAATCAACAATTGTGGAATATTGTCAACAATGAAACTTGCGGTATCGATAGAAATGAACTATCACTCACGACTTTAGTGGATAAAATTGATGAAGCAAAGATCCCTTCAATTCATAAGCAAATGGTCGTCTATGCCGACCTAAACAATTAGTTTAGTGTTACTTTACTTTCAAAAGATTTCGAGATTTATATAATAATTTGGTCTTCACGAATTAATTATTATTTAGCCAATTTTTACTCTATCTGATATACAAATAGTTTTATTTCGATGAGCTAAGTCACAGTCTGGCTTTTACCTTCATGGACAGGGTGCCCCGAATGCTGATAACCACGGCTTTCCTGGAATGATCGAGCGCCACGAAGAAGGGAGTTTCACCGATGTCGACGTGGAAGGTCGCGTAAACGAGATCCAAATCCTCGGCGGGCGCCATCTTGAATAGGGCGGCTGTGTTGCACATGCAGCAGTTGTCCTCCACTACGTGAGGTGCGTCGGGGGAGGCACTCTGTGCGCACGACCAACACCTGTGCATAAAAAAAAAACAAATGAGAACTTTATAATGTCATAAAACTGTTAAAAAAATGAACGAAATTCCAACGATGACATGAATCATATCGCTAATTTGCAGGTTATATTTTCGAAAATAACCACACATAGATAATGGATTAGCTATTGCAGAAATCTTTTGAGGATCTGAAGACAGAAAGCAACAGAAATTTCCTCCCCACCTCAAATTACTCCCCTCTGTCTAAAGTCACACATGCCTGTTACCATTTTACGATTAACGTTGAACTTGCGACGACAGTGAGAATTTGGTAAGAATATAAAGCCTGATCGTGACGAACCTGAGCTCAGGACACAGCTGGCAGGCGGCTTTGGTTGTGGACGCGCGCATCACGTACATCAGCCAGCCGTAGACCGCGAGGGCAAAACGCATGTAGTGCAAAATCTTGCGAAACTCTGCATCACCTTCTGGAGTATTAAGCTGCAGGAAACGGGTGCTGGAAAAAAAAAATATCAAAGCCGAGGTAAGTGAAATGTGTGATACACTAATATAATATAATTATTAAATTATTTGTTCCTTCAGCGAGCGGCAGTATTCACGATATTTTGTCAATCACCAGCTACAGGGTGACACAAAAAAAACAGAGCTCATAAAAAGTTGAATAATTTCCACAATACTCAAGTAATCCTGTTATTTGTTTCAGATTCATTAAGAAGACGGATTGATCTAAGAGTCTACCACGTGTGAGCTTCGAGATGCCTTGGACTACAGAGCAAAAGACATTTGCAGTTGAGACATATTTTCGGCTTGAATTTTTGTTTCAAACTGAATAAAATTTCAGGAGTTATAAGACTTTTAGTGAGCTCTGTTTTTTTTGTGTCACCCTGTAGATTGTTGGAAACATTATTGCAGAATTTCATATCCAGAGGAAACTCAAGAAGGCATAAAAGAATAATTATTCCAATGGATTATTTATGAATTTGACTTGTTTAGCAAACAAACTTTCTGAATTCATCGCGTTCACAGATCATTGAATCTTTATTTATCGATTACTTGGTATTAATTGCGCTTATTATCAAAAACAACTCCACGAACTACGAAATGTGATATTTTGAATGAAATCGTTTTTCTCTTGATTTTCTGGAGTCGATTATTGTGAAAAATGGAAGTTCCAGTAAACGTGCAATTTTTTCATGAGGATTTAATATCGTAAAACTTTGGCTTGCACTTCTTAGGCACTCGAGTCTTTACTTCATAGACGAAAGAATCCATTAACTTTCACTGAGACGACACTATATAAATGCACCATCTCACGTGATGATTTTCGTGCGATGCTAGGTACCTTTTACAATATCATTTTCCTAACGCCGGTAACTAAATTCTTTTAGTCTACATTGTGCCTGGTAATGTACTTACCTCAAATAGTGAACCGAAGCAATGACAAAGCAAAAAATTTTAAATTGCTACATATTTTTAAGTATTATTACCATCGAAATTTCATGCTCCTATTAAGCTATTATACAGAGCATCTGACACATTAACTGATAATGAGATATTCAACTAACGGGTACTTAATTATACGTGGAAGCAAAAATTAATGAGGTTTACCTCAACCGCCACTTAATAACATTAAGCAAAACAAATTACTTAAAAGTAAATTATCTGCCATATATGAATCTCACCCATGCTGGTATCTCACTAATGTAACTAATACATGTTTATGTTCTTCTTGTGTTGCAAGCTCACTTGGCTGTTATCGCTGTTATCCCTGTTGCGAACTCACTTGTCTGTTATCGCTGTTTTATCCCTGTCGCGAACTCACTTGTCTGTTATCGCTGTTTTATCCCTGTTGCGAACTCACTTGGCTGTTATCGCTGTTTTATCCCTGTCGCAAACTCACTTGTCTGTTATCGCTGTTTTATCCCAGTTTCGAACTCACTTGGCTGTTATCGCTGTTTTATACCTGTTCTGAACTCACTTGTCTGTTATCGCTGTTTTATCCCTGTTTCGAGCTCACTTGGCTGTTATCGCTGTTTTATCCCTGTTTCGAACTCACTTGTCTGTTATCGCTGTTATCCCTGTTAACTCACTTGGCTGTTATCGCTGTTATCCCTGTTGCGAACTCACTTGGCTGTTATCGCTGTTATCCCTGTTGCTAACTCACTTGGCTGTTATCGCTGTTATCCCTGTTGCGAACTCACTTGGCTGTTATCGCTGTTATCCCTGTTGCGAACTCACTTGTCTGTTATCACTGTTTTATCCCTGTCGCGAGCTCACTTGTTTGTTATCGCTGCATTATACCTGTTGCGAACTCACTTGGTTGTTATCGCTGTTATCCCTGTTGCTAACTCACTTGGCTGTTATCGGCACCCCAGACAGGAACTGACGTACGTCGGTCTTGGGATTCTTGACGATGGCTTTTCTCTCCATTTTCTGACACTTGCGCAGTAGCACCAGCCCGGCCACCACGTCCGAGGGAACCACGTCCAAATCGCGGAAAAATTCGCTCAGCAGCCGCGCTATGTCACCAAATGAATTCTGGGGATTTGAAAATTCTCATGAAGTCTGAGAATTTGTTTGCGTGTTCGACAATCATTCGCATGCACTGCAATCATTCTTCAGGGGTTTAACAATATCTGCTCTTATTTTTTCGTTTAATAGAAGGTTAAATACAAGCTTTATATCTAATTAATTTGATACAGATAATTTCATATTCCGTCAACGCAAATTTTTAAATGGTTTTCATTATCGTGGAATCATACGTGAGGTCTGTTCTAGAGTATCCCTATGCTGTAATTAAAACAATGATACGAAAGCTATTAAAACAGTCTCTTCTGCTAATACAATTACACAATAAAACATATTAGTGACACACACATATTAGTGTAGTGATCACATATTAGTGATCACGCAGGTCAATTTTCAAAAGTGTAGTAAATATTTTCTGTTACCATTATAAGTTGCATACCAACTCAAGTATAATATTGCCATTTGAGGGGAAAATATTGCATCGCGTGCCTTGGCTAATAAGGGCTTGGCTACTACTCTCTCAAAACTCCCTGTCTTCGCTAGTAACGATCGGCTATTGTGTTTCTTCACGTTAAAGTTTTTTGTTTGCAAGAGCTCCGTAACAGATACTGCCCTAAGAAAGAACTGACTTTTAATATTCATCCTCAACGTCTGCATCGCATCCGTAAAGTTAGCGATAGAAAAGCCTTGAAATTTTGCGGTCGAACTTTTTTCGAAGTTAATTAACGGCAGCAACAATTCTGAGGCGCCAGCAACCAAGATCTGGTGTTGGGATATCACGTGTTGCGTGGCGTGGCAGTTCTCCGTAGTAGTGAAACATGATTCAAATGTTAACCTGTGCAAATTAAGTACTTAATATAAAATTATTACTGAAATTATTTAAGTTTTACTTTAGGGAAGGTATTTAAGAGCTCATCGCATTATAACGCGCTGATGTTCTCAGCGATTAAAAAATAGAAAACCGAAATACTTATAATTCTGAATAATTTTTATTAACGCAATACGAACTCAATTCGTATCAATTCTCAATTGATACGAATACGAGTTTCGTATTCTCAATTAAATTACAAGCTCAATTAAGAGATGATCGTGCAGCGATTTCCAGTACGGGTACAGAACGTCATATTTCACCATTTTCATCTAACGTAATTTAAATAGTTGATTGGCACACAATGGCCGCTACGTAATTGTGCGAGCGCTTGTCATGCAAGAATATTGAGATCTGAGACGTGCTCGTATCAATCACTGCAACACTCGCTTGTTGGTTCCGTCCTCGTCTGCCTAGAGTGACATGGGAGCTGACATTGGATTTGACTGAATTGGTACTAATCAACAAGAATTTTCTGAATCATATTGAACATATAGTATGTTTATGTCAATACTTTTAATATCCTGCTGGCTGTGTTTGTACAATGTGTACAATGATCGCTCGTGACAAACATTCTTCTATAATTACAGTGCGACGTATTGCGAGTGACTGGTTAGAGAAAAGTTAGTTTTACACTGACTTTTTAATGATGTTGGACATGTTTTAATAATGTTAGAATTGTGTGTTATCACAAATATTTTGTGGTATATCGGGTTACCTTATAATGCCTTTAAAATGATCGAGATATCTTCACCGAGAAGTGATAATTATTTCTAGCACATTATACGGCTACGGTAAACACACAAATTTATTGTTATTGATGATTTTTGACTCGGTTATGTTCAAAATAACGTAAGCTTGATTACTTCATTACTGTGTTCAATAAAACTAACGATCATTTCGGAATTTGTGATCGTTAATTAAACAGTTGTTACTATTTATATGATTACTTTCAATTTAGTTAGAAAAAAATCACGTTGAACATAAGATAGAATTAATTAGGATAAAAGGAATTCAAGTCTCGATATTGGAATACCTATTATAATTCAAATAATATTAAAATAAATTATTGAAATAAATTGAAATCCTCCTCATAAACGAGCATTACGCAGTTAATTCATTGTAACATTGAATGCTCAATTCTTGCACTTGTTTCTTAACTTGGGTTTTTAAGGGAGGGAATCTGTTACAATGCAGCTGTTGTTAAATGATTTTTATTTCAATTTTTCTCACCCTGTATGAGTCGCTTGTGTTGATGCAGCAGAACAATAGACGGCATCGCTGGTCCCAGCTGTCCTGATACGCCTTCATCACTTTTCTGAACACATACAAAGGTCGATGAGGGCAGAGAGAATAATAATTAGTGCCAACGTCAGTTAATTAATATTAGATGGCAGAATAAGTTTGTTTAAACACGGGTGGTTAGTGACCAGAGAATTCATTGATTTAGAATTTCAGGATCGAATGATATTCTTCAGATGATGTTGATCAATATCGTCTTGTCAATCAATGAAGTCTCTGGTCATTAAGCGCCTGTGTTTAAACAAATTCAGTTAATATACATGAATGAGTCAAAGAAATTTCATCCCAAATATTCCATTGAAATACTGTGCTGGTTTAGAATTAATTGTCGTGAATTCAATTTGAGTAATATATTTTTAAAATGGCAAAATAAATCTTCCGTCAATCAAAACAAATATTACTCTTGCATGCAAGTTAAATTTAAACTATCAGTGTTTTTAATTGCTTTTAGCAACGACACATGGAATTCCGTTCTCGACATTCGTTGATGCGATCACGATCCACCATACGCGTACAGTGACCTTGAATCGTAATAATTTTGAGTAATTTGCAGACATAGCGACACTAATATAATTATTCTATAGAATCATCAACCAGTATTTATTTCTAAGCTATTGATCAACCACGGCCTACTCTAGGTTGTCGGTGGCAGCCATCAAAACCTGTGGTGTGGTCCAATACTTCAGAAGCACGTCAGATCCGCGCTGATTGCAAGCTTATGCTAAATACCTCCAACTAAATTACTGGCTACGGTGCGGCTCTCCGCCTCCTTGATTAGTCTGTGCGCTTCAAGGACTCTCTCGAGTTCAAAGTTGGAACTTTTTCAGACAAATGAGGATTCTGCATGCATTCGCTAGTCTAGAAGAGGAGTTAAATTGAACGCATGATTAAAAGTTCCCCTTGCTGTCTCACTACAGTGAGAATAAAATAAATGTAAGGTTTGTTTCTTTTTTAAAAAAATTTGGAGTTCAGTCACTAAAAATGAAAAAAAATACTAAAATGTTATTGCCAAAGTCCAGTATGAAAAATAATCGTCATCCTCTTGCTGTCACAATATGTGCATGGTAACAGGGCTAAATTTTGCTATACTGATATTCATCCTCGAAATTTTTTCTACTCATATTCGATGACAAATGCGCGTACTTTTTTATTCAATTGGCTGGCGTAGAATTACTTTTTTACTTGTAGTTTTTTTTTTAATTTGATGTTTAATTTACCAATTTATTCGATAAAGTCAATAATGATACATAATACTCGTATATGTTTGAATCAACGTTCACCTATCTTTTAAATTAAATCAATGTTTACTGACCTTTTATTCACCATTTGTCAGGATTACGTACTGATGAAGAATAAAGTACTAATGAAATTTAGACACCAGAAAAAAATGTAAAAATTGATTCTGTGTATAATCCTTCTCCTAAGTCAAACCGTTTAACTTGAAGAGTCAAAACTGTGCAAACCTTCATTACTGTGCAAACCATCATAACTGTGCAAACCTTCATAACCGTGCAAACCTTCATAACTGTGCAAACCTTCATAACTGTGTAAACCTTCATATCCTTCATAACTATACAAACCTTCATAACTGTGCAAACCATCATAACTGTGCAAACCTTCATAACCGTGCAAACCTTCATAATTGTGCAAACCTTCATAAAACCTGGAATAAATAGTCGCCAGAAGCCTACAATATCAATTGCCGAGGCTCAGCGAACGTCGCTGAGAGCGAACCTGTGTCTCCAGTTGCGGTTGGCGTTGCCAGACGTGCATCTGCTACGCTTGGTCTTGACATCTTGACCGGAGTCGGTGCGCTTGGCAGGGAAGTGACGCGTGGACCGCTGGTATCTCTTCATCTTGACCCACGAACGCCCTGCTGCGTCGAACGTGCAGCACACGGTGAGGAAAACCGACAGCAGCACACACCAGTTGCACACCACGATGCCTGTAATGTAACGTGTCATGGGAGGGGGTGTCAGTTGCATACCACGATGCCTGTAATGCAACGTGTCATGGGAAGGAGTGTCAGTTGCACACCACGATGCCTGTAATGCAACGTGCCATGGGAGGGAGTGTCAGTTGCATACCACGATGCCTGTAATGCAACGTGTCATGGGAGGGAGTGTCAGTTGCATACCACGATGCCTGTAATGCAACGTGCCATGGGAGGGAGAATCAGTTGCATACCACGATGCCTGTAATGCAACGAGTCATGGAGGGAGTGCCAGTTGCATACCACGATGCTCGTAATGCAGCGTATCATGGGATAAGTGCTATGTTGTAATGCAACGAGTCATGTCTGTATAACAGCTGACTCATGAGACGACAAGTTTTCGACAATTTGATAAAAAATTGTCCTCCAGAAGCACTTTCAACTGACAAAGTACCAGTTGCATAACATAATGTCACACATAACGCAAAAATGTCGTGAACAGATCGATTGTATCACTAGAATCCTGTGTTAGTCAGACAAACTGTTTGGAAAGCAAGGTAATACTCTTCCTACACTGCAAGAAGAAGACCAGAAGACTTTTGTAAAAACTCGAACTAAAATTATTGAAATGTCATAGAAACTGTGGAAAAAGCTACTGTTAATCTTGAACACCTACAAGGAAACTGAAAGATGATTAACTTAAGTTATGAATAGAACTAACTGGATACATAATTTAAAAATATTATGTTCATGTGTCAAACAAGTTTCTAGATTAGCTTTGGTTTTGTTTCATGGAAAATAGACCATGAGTTCCTCAAAATATGCGTTAGATGGCAAGTTAAATATTAGATTTTCCTCTTGGTACCCGTCAAATGGAGGTGGTTCTTATGTTGATGGAACTATATTTTGGATTAAAATCATTTTTTCCGAACCCTAAATATAGGCAGCAAAATGAAAATAGTTTTCATATTAGTCCGAATAAATGATAGATAAATTTGATGGAGATGTCATATAAAGATAATGAAATATTTTTTGTAATTACCGTAGACTAAATTGAAATTCTTTAATCTTGATTAATCCGAGTTAAACGCTTGTTGCAACCATGAATATCAAGTCATTGAAGGATTATGTTTTACTTTTTGGTACACCTTTTTCCAGAATATTTTCTCACGATATCCATGTGATGAAGCATATATTGGCATAGAAAGAAGCATTTATCCTCCGCTAATGTATTTATGCGATTGCATGTCCCAGGAGATGTCGATAAATCACCTCGTAAGAAGAGGCTCACTGAAGATCACTAATGTGTTTTTGCTCGAGCCAAAACATAGTCTGTAATCTTCCAGTATGCATTACAAAAGAAGTGAAAAAACATGATGGCATTTAACTCTTTCTATCTCCAAGGTATATCAAAATTTTATGGCCTTAAACAAAAACCAATGAAAAATATTTCATTTAGGTATTTTCTGGCATACTTCATTTAACATCATTTCATTTTTGAAGGCAGTGTATCATATAACCTCCGCAAAATTATTAACTCATAATAAAATCTTTCAATATATGAAGACAAATATTAATTATTTTCCCATACGATTACCACACCGTATATTTTAATAAAAATATAATTAGTTCATTCTGTGGCATTCTTGATCAGTTGAACGTATGAAATTAGTGACCTCAACAAATTCTTTATCATCGAGGATTTTGGAATAGCGAGTAATCACTTCAGGCTTACTAATTCACTCTAAAATTCCCGATAGAGATAAAAATGTCCATCAAGATACATGGGCGGTGCGCAGAGCGAGCACTCTATGCCATCTTATTACATGATGGCAACAGCTTTAGTGACACAAATGCAACAATTTGGTGCGAGAACGAAAATGGTGAGAAATAATGGAAAGGCCACTAGAAAAGTACGCCTCGACAGCAAACGTACGCTGCTCACTTGTCCAATGCATAGTGGCAACTGACTAGACGGGACACAAACAAGCTGAAATACTTCCACACCCAAGTACTTCCTTTCTCACAATATCTGGCTGCTTGGCATGAAATACAAAACAGGAAGTTTCCGTGAATCATTCGTACTTTTAGTATTTATTTATCTTTCATTCTTCATTATAAAAAAATTTTCTCCAGATGTATGACTTCCTAAAATGAGAATGTTATTTCATCGAGCAAGTTTCATTGCTTCAGTTCCCATTTACTACACAAAATGCTTCGTTGTTGCGAACTCCATGTTAGTCCATATTTGGCGTCCATTAAATTGGATAATTTAATTTTGTTGAGCTTGAACGCTGACAGCCTTCAAACGCCTGTAAAATTATATCGTATTGATGGAAAAAATTTTGCATTTTCTAAATAAATAAACTGGTAAAAAATCGCAAATCGGATTGAAATAATAAATGATAATTATGCAGTTTCATGGATTAATGCATTTGCATTAATTTGTGTAATCGGATCAAAATAATTAATAATTAATGCATTTGTTTCGATTAATGCACTGCGGATCGGTTAATATTAGAGTGTGTTTTTCAGACAATCGTTCCTCTCACGTGTTAGAATAAAAAGCTTATAAAAAATTCGCGGCTTATAGGCAATAAGGTTTGGTAGCATTTACATAGGATGAATATTTTTTAATTTATTTTTTTTAGTTAATCTTGAGAACACCAGAAATCGCAAATGTGATACGGGCACTTCATAGTTGATTATCAATCTACAATAACCAAGAGCAGTATATTAATCAATGTTGTCTTCCAGTTCCATTACTAAGCCATTAGTCAATCTGGGTTCTCTTTCAATCAGACATTTTTGTGAACGGGCGTTCAGATAAACAGAAACACCGACCAAGAATGACGTCGCGGGCCCGGTTGTGAGTGCAGGCTTGGTAGTGTCGAGCCAGCCACACCACGCCCAGAATTACCCACACCAGCTCCCCGGTCAGCAATACTGTCGGGGGAGGAAGTAGAAATCTTAATGAAAAGTGGCAAGACACCTAACACAAGCGAATAACACAAGCGAATAATAGGCGACAAGTAAATAATAGACAAGTGAATAATAGGCTACTTAAAAATAAGGGGAACATTTCATTTCATTACACTGACGAATAACACAGCCTGATAAATAAATTTAACTAATGACTCCTTAACACAAAATGCTACAGCTCAAAAACCTTAGTAGTGATGTAAAATATTGTGATGCTTGCTTTTATTTATCAGTTGTATGTTTCAATTAAATATCCTTGTGCGCTAGAGTGAATGTTGTCACAAAATCCTCGGATGGGAACTAGAAATTATGAATAATGAATGTCTTTACGATACGCAGTCTTCGGATCACGTATTGGCAGAATATGTTCACTAAGGATTTACACTTGCTATAAGAACGATTGAATTAATGTAATTCGAAAGAATTAATTTATGAAAGTCATCATTAAAATGCATAAGTTAATATCCTGTTAATATCTTACGCAAGGCAAACTTTTTCATGACCAATAAATGACATTCGACGAATAATTCATTAAATGAATAATATGAAAAATGGCCATATTCCCAATTATAATGTCCCGGAAAGCGTGGAACAGACTCAAACCATGGTAATATATAAAAATTTGACGCTTCGAGGTCATGGCCGGAGTTTGCACAAAGGAGGCCTATAAGAACACTTCAGACTCCTCCTATGACCTCTTGAGTGGCCCTTGGAGGCCCCCAGCAAACTGGCACTGAAAGCTTCATCCGCAGCCTGGCTGGCAAACACCACGAACTAACCATATTTCAGGCTCTCAATTTCTCTTCGCGGTTCCTGATGTTTGGACGGCTGCGAGTAATGCTTTGTGAATGTGAGAGATAAATGCGCCCTGAGAAGAAAAGGTTTGAGTTGCTCGGCAAAACGACTAGGGAGAAAGCAGCCTTGAATACAGAGGCAGAAAAGCTCGGAGACTTTCGCTTGAATATAAAGATCTGGGCAATGTTACGTTAAGCATGAGAGAAAATGCAGCTTTGATTATAAAGCTTCATTTCATGTTTTCTTGTAAACAAAATGATACGGGCTGAAATGAAAACCTAAAACAAAGCTCGAAAAGTTGACCTTCCTATTTCCTCACTCAGAAATGTTGTTATGGTTTTGACGAGGTACTCAGGATCAGCTATAGAATTAAATTGTATAAACAACACCGGAATCTAAGTAGAACAAAAATAAAATTTCGTTCAAGTGACGGTGACAGGGAAGAGCAACACAAAACATTTTTGGGGAGGTCCCAGCTCCGATGAATCGGCTAAAAATTCCTTGAAGTTTGGTTAAATCCTCCCTTAATTAACTGGAATGAATTGGTCATCAATAATAATCAATCAATAAATAAAACATCGTCGATTCTCGGCGATTTCAAATCCATACACATAAAATATTATTGCTTCAATTATCCCAAGAAATAATATAATTGATCAATTTCTCTTTATTGATTTATATTATATCGACATTTACAGATCTAACGTTACTACGATCGCATAATATTTATATGAAATTTGATTGCTTGCATCACTCGCGGTATTTTCATTTGATCTCTTCCACTGATATGCTCGGTAAATAACAGTCCAAGAGTTCATCAGTATCATCATAAAATTTTCCGCTTGTCTAGATAAATGTTTTAAAATTAAACCCTGGTTGTGGTCGGGGCGAAAACAGGTCATGGACAAAAATTTTTTGTTCGAATTGACCATTATTCTTGTCTGTTGTCGCATGGCCCTCGTGGCTGGCGCTCGGTCATTTAAAATCAATTCGTCAGAGCGGAGGGCGCATCAACATCTCTCCTCTCACCCCTCGGGAGACCACTAAATGCTGTGCGGTTAATTACCACGACATATTATTTGTAGTTCAACACAATCATGAAACTTTCGGTAATATTAGTATAATTTTCCGGTCTTTTTATGCCATATTCCAGTTAAAATGAACCGTTATGACTGGGGAAATGATCGTAAATTATTTATAATGAATAACAGTACTTCAGGAACGATGCGAGAAATGTATTTCGTAAAGAAATGTCTTTCGTTCTTGTTGACCAAAATATCCGCCCTCCCAGAAATCCCTCACAGCGGTTGTGAAGGCACATCAGGACAGAGCAAAATATTTCCACCGCCTCATTTCCGTTCTCGTTTCCTGAATTACTTCGAGCGCTACGAAGAAATTTGCCAGATGATTTTATTGCTTCCGAGGCGTTTATCGTTGCCCCTACTCGCTAAAATCAGATCGTGCTTTACTTGAATGTCCACATATATAATAAAAACAAGATTGGCTATCAGCGGCTCATGACTTTTACTTGGGGAAAAAATTGGCTTATCGTTATAGAGGCGGCCAGAAGCTTTTTCCGCGAGCACTGCGTGGAAATGGGTTCTAGAAAGGTCGGTCTGCTCAGCTATCTTAAGGATCGATCTCGTTCGACGAGGTTGCAGGCTCCGAAATATCGAAATTTCCTTCATCAAAGGATGCGCTACACTGCTCCGGAAGACATTTTAAGAGAAGAATTTTTGAAGGAAATTGCGAAAACAAGATTTGAAATGAGATACCTACTCTCCGTTGAGAGCAGAGCTGCTTGCTTCTTGGACGGCTCGGTAGGGACTTTCTGTTAATATTTGTGACAGTATCATGGATACATGCATTGAGGATTCATATTAAATGATTCCTCGTTGTTTCCTTGAGGGAGGGTGCTAAGCTTACTGTAAATGCTTGGCCATATATAGTCCTACAATCACCGAACGTTATTTCCTTCCGAGTCACTCAACTGAATGGACAAATTTGCGACCTCTATTTTCCAAATTTTCATATTCCTTATGAAAACTTTTATTCTCTGTCATAATGCCTTCCAAAAACTTTTCACGATAATATGTGCAATAGTTGAATATGCAAAAAATAATGAACCTAGATCATTAAAATGAATATTTTTCAATAGCTTTTAGGACTATTGTACGAATTTTAGCTCAATAACAGAATATTTGTGCATGAATTTCATGAAGAATATTAAGTGTACTAGTATTTACAGGTCGCATAAAAGAACTTATGAGCAAAAATAGTTAAAAAAATTGTGCTGGACACAAAATATTTTACATTTTTTCTTTTATATTGATTCCCATTTGTTATCGTTACTTCAAACGATGCATAACAGGAGTGTCCTGGTAGCTGGAAGTGAATAATAAGATCTACTTAATTAATATGACTCATCATTTTGTTACCCCGAGTGCATATCTCTCATCTATTACATATCATCTATTAATGCATTTGAATTTGAGTTAAGTGCGCATTTTCAATAAAAATTTTGTGAGAAATTTTACACCGCAACTTTCACTCCAGCGCCAAAAATAATATTGCTAAATTACTTTGCAACTCCATCGTACCTACATACAATACAAAAATATGTTAAAATAAAATGAACGAGAGAATACCACTTGAGAATAAAATCTAAAAGTGAACTACCGTATAAAGTAATGAAACATCGAGAACTTCGATATTCGCAAGAAAGACAAGAATATTTCTCACTACTTTTATTGTTGCTGTATTTAACCGTCCTCCTCTTCACATTTTCTAGAAACTTGATTGTTGTTCTTGAACTAGCGCTCCGACATCATTTTCAACATTGAGTGCAGACCACGGTAATCTTAATGAACCCTGGCTGAGAAGCTACTTCAATGCTGAATTTACAAAGCTTTCCATGTAATAAATACTTTCTGTCCTTTCTATTCATAGTTAATAATATATGAGTAATAATCATCAGTGAGAGGTATATATCGGTCCACTTCGGCGCGGCTAAAATCTGCAGATAAACTGAAAATGTAATTCCTTTACATGCCATCGCACAGTTAACTCATTTTTCGCTGTAAATATTGGTAAATATTGGCACTCTGCTATTTACTAATGATCAATAATTATTTAATAATTAATAATATCTTCTTAGTCCGTTAGAACATCCAGTATTATGTATCCTCGCAGTCAGACCGCAATTCTACTGACACCTGAACGCTTATTGTCGCGACTCCCATATATATTTAGAAATAACAAAATTTTTCAATTGGCATGATGTATGAAAATTAGTTCCTCTAGTTAAGCCCCATTCAGAATGTCTCCTCGGCCCCTATAGTGAAGCGTCTAGTTCTGGAACATCTAGTCTAGCCTGAAGTTGTAAAAGGAATATTTCTAAAAACATGAAATTTCATTCCAAGTACGAAGCGGAGACTACTATAAAAACATGGAAAAAATGCCCTATTGTGCTCGTCATGTCCGTCCATCCGTCCGTCTGTCTGTCCGTGACTTCAGGTTTTCGTCGATTCTGAGAAAAATGCGCTCTCTGTCACTCACTGCATTGAGTACAGAGTTATATTTTTTATATTGAAGCCGGATAGTGTATCGTTACACATTTATCTGAATTGACAAGAAGAATTATGAGAAAAGATAAAGAGAAATGATTTTTTCTACCTAGCCGGACGTAGAGAAGATACTGCATGGACGCCCGAGGCTCAGGATCAAGGATGGTGCCTCGCATGGCGACGTACGCGATGAAGGCCTCGACGATGATACAGGATGACAGCAGCACGAAGTATCCTATGAGGTGTTCCTTGAGTTCCCCCCAGCATCCTGACACGTCCTTGCCTCCCCCCATCACGCCATATATCACGGAGACCACCACCAGCCTGGCGACAGATATGCAGTATATTAGCAATTTAAACTTTTATTGTCGATAATGAAAGTTGGTGGCACGAACGGAGCTCAAACAATAGAAAGAAATATCAGAATTACAGGTTTTAAGTTATTGTTTAATTATTAATTATAAGAAGACACATCTTAGACACACTATTCAACAATAATTAATTCGTTTAACTTAAATAGGTAAAATATAAGCTACTTTTTAACAATAAATATGAATACTGTTGCTTGAATTGCATAATAAAAAGTAGCAAGAAATTTCAGTTACGCAACGATAGTACGTGCTTCGAGTAGCCATAACCTGACAATCAAATATTGTTCATGGCCGCAGCATTCCTTCTCCAGATCAACGAAGGAGTCATAAAGGCTATGCTCGCGCCTCTTTGCAGGATTGCCGGAACGTAGGAGTAGGAGCTATAAAAAATTATGGTAACGATTCTTTGCAGGATTGCCGGAACGTAGGAGTAGGAGCCGTAAGAAGTAACGGTAGCGCTACTTTTCAGGATTGCCGGAACGTAGGAGTAAGAGTTATCAAAAATTATGATCACCATTCTTTGCAGGATTGCCGGACCGTAGAAGTAAGAGCTATAAAAAATTATGGTCACGATTCTTTGCAGGATTGCCGGAACGTAGGAGTAGGAGCATAAGAAGTAATGGTAGCGCTATTTACAGGATTGCTGGAATTCGAAGGAGTAGGAGGCATAAGAATTCATGGTCATTCTTCTTTGCCGGATTGTCAAAAAGTAGTAATAATAAAAAATTGAAGAAGTTGTGGTCACGCTTCTGTGCAAACTCTTCGGCTTTTAGATTCGTCAAGTTTTCCCGCAGCAATAGTTTACTCGGAATTTGTTTTGCTGAAAAGAAAACACGTAAATTTTTCATTTAGTTTGCTGGTAAAATTATTTCGGAAATAAATTTTTGAATAATATGTTGTGTAAATTCATATGAGACGCTTAATAATCGTTTATTTTTAATATAATAATTCATCCAGTTTTTACAAGCAAAGTTTATTTGAGAAGTGCCCTCTTTTGAATAAAATTAACCATAAAAGTTTTATTTTGCCACAGTAAAACCTATTTGTTTTTTACACTTCCTATTTCTTTTCTTTATCAATTTTTTCGTTGTTAATCAAGAGTTCTAGGAATTAATTAGAGCTCATACCTAATCTCTGAGCCATCAATACGCAATTAGAGGAAAATACGCAATTAGATTACTGCGCTGGAATGTATCCTCCACTTCCGAACGAGAGCCTACCTTGCTGTAATTTATGCAGCCAGCCTTCAAAACAACTCAGTTTGACCGAAAATAATCCAATCTGATGCTCCTGCTTGTGACGCTGGCATGCAAAATGAAGCTGGCAACCTCGACCACTTCGCTGCCGAGATCGATACGACAAATCTCGAATAGCGTCCAGAAGTGATCTTGTTCACAGAATTCCCTGACGAAAAGTCTTCGGTAAAAAATTTTCCGGCGCCTGGAATGCAATTAGAGTCACGAATTGTTTGCCTGTAAATTTACTAGAATATACTTTGCAAACGCTAGGAAATAATGTTCAATATGAATCTCGAATAGATCATACAGTTACTCAATTAGCATTTAAATCATTATAGTTCTGAGAAAATGCATAGAAATTTTAAGAATGAGTTTATTCGTAGCAAGAACTTGATTTGCACACAGTCTACTTAAACAGTACTAGAGTTCTTTAATTATAGAGAAGTTCAATTTACATGATTTCTCATTTTAACTGATCTTACTTATGAACTCATTACTGATCACATGGTTGAATATTATAATTTTAATCGTAAGGCGTTAGGTTACGTTTCTATTTTGTGCTGAAGTTTACGTGACCATTTTATGCGAGAGTTCATTTAAAGGGAAATTTTCTCCAAAAACCATTCATCTATTTAACAAATTTGGCCATGCCCAAAGTATTCTAGAAGAGGCACAGCAATGGCCACAAGTCGACTGAAAACAATATTTTCTTTTTCGAGGCCTACAGTCTTTCAATAACTGAAGAATATCCCAGGGAGTATTTAGACAATGCTCACTGGAAAAAAACGGTCAAATGGCCTTTCTGTACGAAACTTGGTGCAGGTCTTTCCGCATCACCTTCTCGTACGAATAGCATGGTTCTAAAATAATCCTATTGCAGGCAGCCCGCATCTGTTTTGTTTTGCTCACGACTCAACAGAGACAAAATAAGAGGTGCAGTTCTTTCCGTATCACCTTCTCGTACGAATAGCATGGTTTACATATAATCCTATTGCAAGCATGCCTGCTTTTCACTTGTATTGCTTATGACCCAAAGGGGAGGAACATATTTTCCTAGGAGCCGTCCCAACGAGATTGTTACCAAATGACTCCCTGAAAACTGTTCGTAGCCATGAAAGAATTGCGGCAAAATCTTGAAGAATAAGACTTCTCTGAAACTTTGTGTGGCTTCAGGACTCGAATTCTTTTCTTCGGTCTATACTCCAAGTTTTGAGGTGGTTTACTCAGACTATTTTATGGTGCAGACAAGTTAGGGATATTGTGAAGTCGAAACCAACTGATCTTCAAATATTACTGGATCTCATCAAACATGGTCATATTCAATGATCGATAAAATTAGGAGTGAGCAAGGCAATACAACATTTGAAATGATAAGCAAGAAAAAATACTACAGAGGAACTAAATTTAAAAAACCCAAGTCAGTTGAAGGTTTTCTCTTTCAATGCTGTAGGTATTACTGACATGTACGCATTTTTGATGAAATATTTTTGAATTCCTATTTCAGTGCAAAAATATGGAGCAAATGAAGCTAAGATAATATTTTTACCTCACGAAAAATTCGAACAAAAACCCGTTTTGCATGTTTTTAGCTAAGACAGCAAGACATTTTACGGACGGAGGCAGCCTTCACAGGCTGTGTTCACATGACCGTCTTTGTTTGTTGATGCTTGCCTAGCATCTCCTCTTCGTAAACTACGTCAGCTGTTCGCATGGCCGAGATAGACGGAATAATTTGATGCCATCAAGATACTGCCAACAACGATCGCAAGCTAGTGGTTCCTATAATGAACTTCTTTCTAGGAAAATTTTGGAAATTTTTGCAATTCTAGATTGGCTGTGCAACACGAAAGCAGCACATCAACCTGAAGAAAATACCCCGCCTTTCATGCTTGTCTCTCAAGAATTAACTCTGACCGATAAAATGGAACGTTCACTGCAATTTATTTATGTTAGCGTTAATAACACTTGATATCAATGAAAAGTTTATAGTAAATTGTTATCGAAGCTATTTTATTTCAATTTATTATGCTGTTACAGAATCATCACACGCACCCAATTTCTTCAGTAATTCCTTACTCTCAGTTATCGTTGAATAGGTGTTGAATGGTGGCCTTTATTTTATGTACAATGATGGAGAACGCTACCTGCAAGTTTACCTATATACATTGAGCAAGATTGTGGAATGCTAATTTAATAAAATATAATTAATGCATTTATCTAGAAATTTAAAAGCGAAGAAAACACCACAAAAATTTAGCATATCTCTTTTGAAAACGTTTCGGAGACCGGCTCCATCGTCAGTTCGATAAATCTAGAACACAGATTTAGGTTTTTAACTTCTGTGTGTTTTTTTTTATTAACTCCAAACTAATTTTCTGCATTTATCTGTGTTCTAGATTTATCGAACTGACGATGGAGCTGGTCTCCGAAACGTTTTCAAAAGAGATATGCTAAATTTTTGTGGTGTTTTCTTCGCTTTTAAATTTCTAGTGAATCTGCGATTAAAGCAATCTAGTGACTTTTTTACATGCATTTATCTATGATTGAGTGGGTAAAAATTTGTGAGCTGACTCGTTGACCATTTAAGGGAAATATCTGATCGTATGATGCAATCTTTATGCTCACGCAATCTTAGCATAAATTAGCTTCCGGTTGTGTTTGTGTTCATTTTCAGTCGTACAGTCTGTAATAATTATTCATGAAAGTCTGCACAAATAAATTATTTTAATGAGGCTTTACGCATAGACAAAAAATACGCAACCTATTAAATTTTACGATGGCAGAGACTAAAATAATCAAGTAACCTACATATGCATAAATTCATATAGTTCGGCTCAGTTTTTTTCAGATAATTACTCAAAAATGGCTTGAATATTGGTCTGATAACCTAATACTGATCCGGTACAATAATCGCAACGAAGACTACATCAATTTCTGTTTCCCACTGAGCTAAATCCTCACTGTGGATGTGTTTCATTGCTTTCTTCTGTGATTCCATACTACATTGCCATGATTATTAATTACTTTGGTAATTAATAACCATATTAATAAAGTACGTTACGTATGAATTAACAATTACGTTACGATGAACGTTAATAAATTAACGTCCTTAAGTCAAACAATATTGAAATTGTATAATAACCTGCTCAGGCTACTTTTCATCAAGTTTCCGTTCAGTCCAAATATATTGTTTAGGAAGAAAGAAGAGTTGCTTATTTCAAACATTATTGCTTGCTGCCTCGGCCTTAATGTTTCATGTAATATAGCGTTTCCCTGCAGCCAGTCGCTGTCGATCCTGTAAACGACCTTTCACTAGCAGAGGATCGCCGTTTGTGATTTCTTGCCATGGCAGCCAATAAGGCAAATAGTAATGTCGATGCCTGGAGAGGACTTTCATTAAATGATTTTTTTTTTTTGTATTCTGGGACGCTATAAACATGTTGTGATGCAACGATACTCATCACTGCAGTGAAATGGAAAAAAATGAGAATTAATCGAGGGCAACAGTCTTGTTAATGAAAATGTATTGCATTTTGGGGCCACAGGCTGGAACTCACAATAGTTTTGTTGCTGATTGACTGTTGCTGGTATTTTATAAGCGATGGCAATTAAATAAATTAATTTTAACATCAAATTTTAACGTCTGCTGTGGCAGCGTAGTTATTATTTAGGGCCATAATGAATTAGTATTGAGATGAATTTTTTTACCCGATAGTTACTTCTATTCATTTCAAGGAGTCAAAAAACGATTAAATATCGGCAGATGTTTTTATCATAAAGGCTAGTGTTAAACGTTATTTTGTTTATAGGCATGCTCGGACTTTCACGTGTTTGGTAAGCTATTTAAAAACTATAAATCATCATAATAAAATAACCTATCTGCTTAAGTATTTATTACCCACGGCACCAAATTTTCAGTTCAACAGAAAATTTCCCTGTAGATCACTGTCTTACACATAACACTTTACAATATGATTCCTAAACATGCCATCTAAGAACATTCACGGTTACCTATAAAAATACATATGTAATCTAGGACAGCTGCGCGTTACACTGCAAAAATGAAAATGTGCTAATATTGTCCCATGGTGCATACTCAGCACAGTTATAGAGACAACAATCTCGGAGAAATTCAGCGGCGACCACCGAACACTGAACTCCCGCTGGAAACTGGATGAAGTGTCATGCATGTGCACTCGTGTAGCGCAGTGCACGTGCACTCGTGTAGCGCCATGCGCGTGCACTCGTGTAGCGCCATGCATGTGCACTCGTGTAGCGCCATGCATGTGCACTCGTGTATCGCCGTGTGTGTGCACTCGTGTAGCGCCGTGCACGTGCACTCGTGTAGCGCCGTGTGTGTGCACACATAGCGCCATGTGCGTGCACTGGTGCATTACACGCACGGTAATTAAAAAGCTAGATAATTTATGAACTTAAACGGACTACTTACTGCGTTAGGCAGTAGCACGTAGTTTATAAGCTGTGAATGTTGCACCAGCAACAGGCAAGCTAAACGTGATTACATTTTGATGTGGCCATGCCGGGCACTGAATAGACGACAATTGCACCTGTCATAATTGCATTGCTTCATCATGGCCAATCACGGCGCACAATGAAGCTCATTTGCGACACTTCAGATCCTTGTGATGGAGCGACGACGTTCCTGCAAGGCTGCTCTCAAACTATAATTCACTGCATTAACTTTTATTTCATGGGGCACGGCATGCAGTCAAGTGTAAAAGTCTGAACTAATCGTACTAAATCAGTTATGTTAGCTCAGCACGATCATTGAAATTATACATTTATGTTTAAGTATATTTCTAGCTTAACTCTTAACTTTAGTTTTCCTTTCTTGTTCGTGAGGTTCGTAAACCTGTACTTTTTTGTTAACGGTAGTATTTTCGCTAGTGGTTATAATACATGCTCTAATAATTTATAATAATAGTAGGTGATTAAAAGTATTTTCCGCCAACACATGAATTCACATTCGCCCAATGGCAAAAGTGGGGAGGATAAATTTTATTTCTGGGCATAGCCTTAACACCTGTGGTTACCGACAAAGAGGAATTGGGAACTGGTGCGCGTGCTTGGGGTTGAGAATGCAATTTGTTATTTCCTTGTTTTGCTTCTTAATTGACGTGCACTTCCCTGCTATTGCAGTTTAAACTTATGTACAATTGTGAATTTCTCAAGCTCCTCACGATGTTCAAATGCCTCGTTATGATGAATAACGGGTTAGTTTTGATTGAATTTCACTAAATGTAAAAATTAATAGTTGCGAAAATTTAGAGATTTTAAAAAACAACAGGACAATTTTCACACGAGTCACTTTATATATTTCATGTCATGAATAGAGTTCCATGTTGCAATAGGTTTTAATCAGTGCAATAAGTTTCAACTCAGTTTCTAAAGTTATACAAATGCACAAAAGACGATGAGAGCGTCATTTTTGTGATTATAATAGATATGTATTGCTTGCTCTGATCATAATGTAAATCTTTAATTCCTTCCTTTTTCAAATGAACTCTTCTATTTTAATCATATCGTATAAAATCATAGTGATCTAAATTGCTGTAGATGACATTGATTTCATTAATAATTCTATATTTAAAATGCTCGCGAGATAATCTTGAACTTTTCATCTTCTTCAGCAACCCCAACAAAAAAATGACATCGGCCTAAATTTGGTAACAGTGGTGGCCTTCTCACCTCCCTCCCTGGTCAATTCAAACGTTACGTTGACATTTTCTCCACACTGCGGCAGAACATGTTGTTGTTTGAGGTATGGACCTTCTTGTCGAAACTTCACATGCTCGGTATCACATCTTCCAGTTTGGGGTTGTAGAAGGCCTCAATAATGCCGGTCGGAGGTCGCAGTTCCTGTGACACCAACTTTTTCAAAAAAGTACAGGCCGATCGCACAGAAGTTAACACCTCTGCAACAACCAAATAGTTCAGCGAGGAGAGCAGTGTGTACATTTGTAGAGCTCACGACGATTACGTTCAGACCAGTGACAAAAATTCTGTTTTTTTTTAGTCCCAATGTTTAGTAAGTGAGCTTCATCGCTACTCAAGACCTGTGGAGAGGCAGCGGCTTCAAGGGTTTCAGCAATTACCCGCTATAACTCTATGGGTGACGTGTTCTCTTTCACGCCACTCATGAGGCATCACAGTTTAGTGAAGATATTGTTTAAAACGGCATGAAGAAGCCTCATCAAACTCATTCCTGGCATTTTCTTTTCGACCGGATTCGACATTCGACAACAAAGCATCCATTTCGAATGGATGCTTTCTCTACTTCCAAATTTTTTGGCACTTCAGCCTTCCTATGTATGCCTGGTGATGCTCTTTTCAGTTTGAATCCAATTGCTCGAAGGTTAGAAATCCAGAGTAAAATCATTTCCGCTTCAGCATAAAGGCTTCCGACCAATAAGCGCGCGATGGAGCGCTCTCCGTAGCTTCAACAGGACGATGGTTGTACACGATATATCATCTCGCATGTCGATGCTAAATAAAACTTGCATTGATGAATATCTGAATATTTTGCACGAAATAGTCAACATTGTTCAAATTCTGAGAACGTAAATTAGTAAATATTATTTTGATACTTGACTTTACGGGAAAATAAAATTGATGCCGTTAATGGGTTAAGAGTTTGGTGAGGCCGCGATTCATCCTCATTCGTTTTTTGGTGAGTCACAATTAGGACGGTTCTCAATGCATGGCAAGAAGTAACTTGAATTCCAAAATAATATACATAAATTATTATTTCGGCACAATCTTGTGCATGTAAAAATTCCTTGTCAAATGAGATTTTCAAAATACTCAGATTTCGCAAGCTGGTGTGCAGTAATATAATCAATGCTTTCCTGTGGGCTATGTCATAAATTTCAAATATCACGTCTAATTTCGTCGTACGAGTTATTTTGAGTTTGATCGTAAAAGCTACTTGTTACATGCAGTTTCCTAATTATTAAAATACGTCGATAGGTGCCTCAAGCAGATGAAACGTTTCCAGCTGACCAAATAAATTAACCAAGAAACAATCATCGGATGAAGGGTCCAAACTTATGTTCGTCCTCAATGCTCATGCGGCGGACCAAGTGTGAGAAATGCGGACTCGTCCCCGGCGTCCGCCACAGACTCAATTTGCCGGAGTACTGCGACGGGAAATTGTCGCAGTAAATTGAACAAGGCGTGCGAGCGAACAGTCTTCCGCTTCTCTGCAGATGAAATTAAGCTCTAGGAAACTAAAAATTCCGGACAGCTTCCACGCCTGTTCATACTTAGTCAGTCATATACTCGCGTCTTTCTATGATTTTCGGTGTATCGTTAAACGTTCTAAGAGCTGTGAAGAAAATTATCTATCTAAGAAAGGATAATTCGATGACATGGTTTCAAGATCATCAACCGACTGGTAAATTAGGAGGACGTTCCGAGAAGGAACAAAATACGTTGTTATGAAAAATATATATGATAAGAAAAAATAAATTGGGAAGATTAACTGAGTACTGTAATGTATTATGAAATATAAAGCATTACTCTTGCTTATTAGCACAAGAGCTGCAGGAGCTAAAGCGTCTTAGGTATCGACTGCCTCTCAACAAGCATATATTAGAGAATGTGGGCCATCCTCACATAACGATTATGAAAGAGTCATGGAATTCGATTCGAAAATCTCTCTCTCTTCGATTTCATAACAATATTATCTATACTTCAAATTCTTCATCCGCATCAGATGATCACATTACCGTCTCGTGGTGGCAGCTGCTGCAGAAGCTCGACGAAAGGATATTTGTTATTGAAGTCTCGAAAGTAAAACACCAATGATAATGTGTATATGAGCTTATAATGTGTGGCTCTAATTATAAGTAATACCGGAAGCCAATAATTTATCAGTAATTTTTGTAGAAATCGCTTCTGCACCGATTCAAAACCTTGTGCCTTTTTACTAGTATATAAATTGTTAATTTAATTTAAATTTATTTAAGTAAAAATTTCAAGCTCATCTTTAAAGGAATCTTTCTTATCATGAGCGCTCTAGCTCTAGCATATAGACAAAACGCTCCTGAAAGCAGAATAAAGAAGATTTTGACGTGAATCAGCTCGTTGGCAGAAGGATTTTCACAAGTTGCCTTTCAGAATTTGAACCTGTTTTCATCAGTGACTTATAGTCTTTGGAAGTCGCTTGACAGCACCAAAAATATTTTTGCTCGTTTCTGAGTGATAAAATTGTCGACATGATAGTTATTAACCACATTATTTTTATTGTTACATAATGTACGCTTGTCTATTAGTAGGTATAAGTCGTCGTAGCAAGAAAATTGTTTTTACATTCTTCGATAGAATCCATGTCATCTTCAGGCAGCCATGAAGCCCTCATAACTCTTCACGTTAAGACTACACTTTCAGTAAGTCATTATGGCAGTCAATTAGTTGCTACGTTAATTTAGTTATTGAGAAGTTAAATACACAATGAAGAACATGCCACTGCATACGAGCACTCCATAAACATTCACGACTTAACATGTTGGTCCCAAGGCAGTAATATGAGCAATAACGTGCAATATTTGGATCGCTGGCGAGCTGCTGCACTTCCATGTGCTGTAAATTAGGAGTAATGGAGCCATTTGTCTACGAGGAATAGCGCACGCTGCGAGAAAAACGATAAAAGTTAGCATGCAGACTTCAGTTTGATTTAGCGCCTAACAGATGAACGATGAGGTGCATTCAGTCATGAATACTGAGTCAGGAATTACAGTAAGCGTCTAACAGATGAACTATTATGTATAATGAGTTATGAAAGATACATCCATAATGAGTTGGGAATTACAATTAGCATCACACAGATGAACGATGAGATGCATTCATGTAGGGTCAGAGCTGATATGCGTCGCATTGATGAACGCTGAAGAAACTTTATAAGGGTCTATAGGGTCAAGGTTAACATATAGAAATATTCTGTTGAAAGTAAAGCTATGTTCTGAAGTGAGGCTGCGACAAATGGGAAGTTTAAAATAGATAGGACGGGACATTTCATCCAGGGATATGGATGAATGTGAAAATTGCACATCCATCCATGCACAATGTATTTCATTCAGGCCAGGTACGAACTTCGTCCGTATTATGTAAAAGAGAATGTGGGATCTTTATTAGCGCGAACCTAAATAGGCTTTTAATCGGAATTTATTTAGGACATGACACAAGGCACGCGATTATCTCAAAGTTTTCGAAAGAAGTTTAAAATTTAACGTCTCGATCTCATCGAAAAAGATTGCGGACATGGAATGGTTCATTTGTACTGAGCTCAGAATAAAAGTTTTCTCAGGAACTTTACTATTTATTTGAGTTTTGAAATTGTTACAACGTCGACTGTTGATGCGTTACTTTCATTTCAACGACACTTGTTTGGTGAACAATATTTATGAAGTTAAAAAGCCCAGAAGATACAAGGAAAACAGATTGTTATTAGCAGTTTTGCGTAAGACTCATTTTCCAGTTGTAGCAGTTTCCAAGTTCATAACTTTTAATTTAATCAACAAAAGGCTCCAACATTGTGTCATCGCTAGTCCCATTTCTGCTATACTTTACCGCTAAGAAAGAATTACATCTCTTGTGTTTGTTATTTTGAAACTACGTTAGTTACGGAAAAATAAAAAAGTAACCAAACAAACAAACAAACAATCATTTCTTCTTCCGTGAACGTTGACATTTATGATGGTGTTGTAGATTACCTATCATTACCCTTTGGTAATAACTCCATGGTTACCTCAAGATACATTTTCTAACAACCATGTTTTTCTACCATCTTCATGGAACAACCTAACACTGTCATCGTTGTTACCAGTACCACAAATGTTGCTGATTAGAGTGCACAGCTGCATAGATGTGCTATTGCAAGTACTCTCTTCTGCATAGTCATAGCTTAAGAATTTGGTGAGAATACAACTAAAGTTTCACGACTTTCATGCAGAAATGAAGCCGATAGCTGTAGAGATATCCTACGCCGCATAGAAGGGTAGGGCCAACAGGAAGTCGTTTAATTGACGGTCACAAGGCAGACCCTTAATTGATAGTCGACCACATTTGAAATATGCATCTAAACTAGTCAGGGCCTTATGATTGTCATCATCCCATGAAGATAGGGTTATATTAGTATGAAACTATTTTTCCCATATATTTGTCTTTTCTTTTCGTACTTTAGACTGCACTCTGACCATTCAAACATTTACCGAGGACATTTGAGTGGTCCTAACTCCAGCAATTCTTGCACGCCACTCCATTTGGTAGCCCAAACAACACAACATTGTCGGGAAAGAGTTGAAACCAGCACAGCTACAGGCTGCCATACCGAGCTTCTGCAGCTATAGCTCGAATTCTTGGCAAATGATCAACAACAAGACAGTTGTCCGGAGTTAAAATGAAATTACTTCGGATGCTTCAGCAAATTACTTTCATAAGCTTTTGGATTGCTTACACCTTAGTTTAGTTTAGAATCTTCTTGTTCACCCGACACTATTGGTCGGAAATGTAATAATAGCTAAATTAAGATTATTTAGCTTTCACTATTTTCATACGTTATTAACAATCATCTGAATATCAGCTTCCACATGAAACCATCACATCACTTTAAGACCACAGTCATTTTCATTATATCCAAACTATATGATAAGATGATAATTAGGTCAATCTATATTTTAAAACATAAAGATAAACTAGGATATATTTGTCACGTATATTAGAAATAAATATGCCATGTTTCGCTTGCTCCACAGAGGAAGCCTCGCTGGTGCGTGGCGTCTATAACGGCTGCTCCCTGCATGGCTTCGGCGTCGCGTCCTCGCTAAAGGCTTTATGTTTTGTGTCCAGATTTACTGACTCTATTTATTCTTTATTGTTAATACTGAATGTATGTGAAATGATGGTTAACAGAAAAAAAGTTACATTACCTAAGCAGTAATTAGTGAAATACAAGCGACTTTTGTCAAGGGAATGTTTTGGTTTTAAAGCTGACCAATGAGACTTTATTGCTAGTCTCTGCACTTCGGATAATAGATATTCTTTGTGATGAATATCCCACAAAGTCACGAGGAAATGCTTCCCACTGCTTACATATTCTACTTTGTGCGCCATCTTTTCCTTATTTAAGATGTTCCAGTACAAATGAAGCATATATAGTATACATAAAAATGTTGTCCATTGTCCGTGTCGTTATTCATACAACGTTTTAATTTTTAACAAATTCTCTCCTCCTCAACATCATTTCCCCTCATCCCTCTCTTCCAAGCCTCCCCTCTGAGCAGAAGCGACACGCCCTCGCAGCCCCGACGTGCGGTCAACTTTAAGCCTCCATACGCTTTGCGTTAGCAATCCTACGTCGAGCGGACTACTATTGTCTCATATCTATAACAATACATTTGAATAATTGCCTGTATTTCCATTTCGTATAGCACATGTGTTGCATTCTTAAATCTGTAACGGTTCCCTATGGGTTAGCATTGCCTCGTTTAGGGTAAATAGTACGATGTTAATTTTATAAAATATTATGTTTGTTTGGTCTTTTAAACTTAGCACCGAAAATAATTCGATTTCACAATTTTTCTTTCTTAAATTTTTGAGAGACTCTTTGTACTTCAAATTTTATAGCGCAATGGTTAAATCTTAGTTATATTTAATGTTTTAGTGGGGTTTAATTCTAAATTTCTTTTATTACAATATCATCGTCACTAAACTTATTTTCAAACGCACCTAACCACGATTCAAAGTGTTTCTAATGTGCTAGATCAAATCGACATTAAATTTCCCCGATAAATTGGATTGGTAATTAATTATTCGATAAAAGCTTCGCGATGTAATAATATAATTGTACACTATAAATAAATAGCAAGCTCGTTATTATAGTGCACTGTAAACTTTCCTCTAAGCATGAGAAAGTGGGGTAAAGTGTGACATGGGGCACAGTATATGGGACACGCCAATTATTTTATAATATAAAGTATTTTTTGAAACAGTATAAGGTAGTAATAACTTATAAGTATAAGTGCATTGATTGCCGTAGCAGAGAGACGTGTTGCCCTGTCCCGTATACCCATGTGAGAAATATTTTATTTTAAGGGAAACCAACAGAATATTTTTCTACAAGCATTCGATGTGATATAAGAGTGCTCATTGGGTGAACTAAAGCTTGGCTGTGTAACAAATTGCAGTATAATACGTTCAAAATTAATTTCCTATGATAAATAGTAACTTTGTATATTAATAATTTATAAGGCAGTCGAATGTCTTCAAAATGGTGGTTTGAGGCACACTAGGACAGTTCGTCTGGGGTACAATGGGTCAGTGTCTACTTCCCAGGTCAGGTCGTTCCCATTCTTCAAGCCTGGACCTTCGTACGCCGCCAAATATTCGATGAAATAAATACGAGGCATTTCGTCATCTTCAGCAGAAGAAGAATATCATATTCTATATAATTCATTTAAAGCAATAGACGAAGAATTACAAATGGGAAAAGGTTCGGAAATATTTTAAATGATCTTCAAACCAAAACTCCATGATTGCGTTCTTGTAAAATTTAATTTTTATAGATTGAAAAACAGATTATGTGGGCTTAATAAAAACGCAAGAAGGTTAAAATGACAAATAAAAAAACTTGCTTACATCGTAGAGAAAAATATAAACGTTTTGTTTGTCCTGATGCGGCTGATCTTGTATCAGAGAGTATGGGAAACATTAATGTTATTCATACCGGCCCTATATACTATATGAATAGGCTATGCCGAACTATGAAAAGATAATATTCTAACCTGAAATTCGATTATAGTTTTGATGATTTTCTACTTAGGTAAAATGTCTCAAAGTGCCCCATGGACTGTCCCACAAAACCCCGGGTCTGTGTGCTGGGTTCATTTTATTTTATTGTGTATTTTTATTATTTCTAGTCCACGTAATAGTTCTAATCACTGCTTAGGTATTTAGCGATATAACCAAGAATGTGATGCTTAGTTTTATTTAGCATTTCATATGTTAATAATAAAAAAATTGTGTTATTTTTCGCTTGATATTTTTGTCCCATTGTACCCCACTTTCCCCTACAGAATCTCTGCAGCTAGCGTGAGTCATTCCCGAAGGTATTTCCAAAGGCTTATAGGACCTTGTTATAACTTCAGAACCTATACAAGTTTTAGATGCTGCAAAGCTCAATAACAAAGCGCTAACTTGCGCCCGAATTCTCGACGCCGTGTCATATCAAAGACCAAGAATGATACCTTACAGACAAAAACCTGCTGTAGCTATCCTAATGAATTTAGAGGTCGCTATATGTTTTCCCGTATTTTAATAAAATGACGATAAATTTTGGGTCAATGAAAGCGGCAAATACAACGCGTGATTCTGATACTTAAAACTTTCAGCATGAACAACAAGCCCTGAGCGTTATCACATATATTGATTGATATATTGATAGATATCACATATATAGCAAAATCATTTCCTCTTGTCCATGAATTCAGCAAGCACATCGGTTACTCATGTGCATCAATTCCTCATCGCTTTAATGAATGGCGCATCTTTTATGAAAATTTGTTCATATTACGCATCTGTTATTGAATATGTTACTATATTGTAAAAGAGATAATTCCTATGAACAGCAAATTTTGAAATGTTCCAAGACAATCTTCCACGATGCAACTACGATGACAGAGCAACATAGTGTGGTTTTGATGAATTTTTTCATAAGGTTCTTCACTTTTTTTCGCGTATTTAGCGACGCGAGTTTATTGAGACTACTTGTGAGCCTACAAACTTGAGACGTTCAAAATAATTATATTGACATTTGAGTTTACCTTCAAGCTGCTCTTTTTTATTAAGTTTAATAAAATGCAATCATATACACTATTTAATTCTTCTAATGTAAAATAATTAATTATTCATATATTTTGTTGATTCAACATCTAACTATTTCTGAAAGACAGGAATGTTCATTTATATTAAATTATCAAATAGATGAGCAAATTATGAAATCAAAAATCAAATCATGACTAGGCGATCAAATTATCAATGGGCGATCAAAGTTTCAATCGATTCGCGCATTATTGACAGATTAACAAATTATCAATCAATTTGGAAATTGCTGGATAAAAACAAGAACACGTACGGTATAAAAAAATTAACGTGGCCCTCGTGCTCCCGTTTTAATTATCAGTTTCAATTTCAGATTAGGTTTAAGTCTTCACGCTGCTCTCAAATCCATTCAATTTAAGCCAAAAATGCTTTAATTTATCTTCTATCTTTAGTTGTACCGCTGATCACTAATTAATTCATCAACTTTATCAAGTAGATTTTGCCAGCGTTGAATGAGATTTGCGGGAGGACTCGACCAAAATATCCATAAGCTACATTACAGCAGTTGGTACGAGCCTCGCCACATCGCTTCATAATATCAACAGCGCCTGGAAGATTTCCAGAGGCCGGAGATCATTGCTGCAATTTATCTCTCAATCCAGTTCATTTGACAGAACTTCTGAAGGAATCATAACGCTTCTACCACGATGATCGTATGTTAAATTTGGTTTTGTGTCTTTGATTAACCGTGTTAGCTGAAAACATTATGGTGTTGGGCTGAATCATCAGACTTAACACACAAAATTCCATCTCTGAATAACTAATTTAATTTTTTTGACGTAATTAATACCCATTATTAATTATATACGTTATTTTTTCATTTTATTACATTCCTCGATATTTCAACCCCTGGTTTCACTCAATAAGTAGTGCAGATTTGAAATATATTTACTTTTCCAAGTAATATTATATCATAACTTTATGTAAACGTAAAATATCTCTGATAATCTCATTTTATTTTGCAAATTATTTATTTAACGAGAAACTGGCGACAAACCACACTTTTTTCGATTGTTTTTCTTTAATTCTGATACTTCTACATCTCTTCTAGAGTTTTTAATCATTTTTTTGCTAATTCTCGTTCTTGCTACCCATCCACTCTATGTTTGAGTGAGAAGACGTCAGCAGCACAAGCCCATAACGACGAAGGCTTTGAGTGTTTAGAGGGCTGGCGTAAACAGTCCCTTCATCACAACCTCGTCCACAGAGGGAGCGACACCGGCCGCCCTCACCTCGCTCTTGAGGCCTCACACTTCATTGCAAACTGTATACTATATACAGCAACCTCCTGAAATAGTTGGGCAAGTAAATTTAGGAAACGTAAAACAAATTCACGCCCATCTTAAAACGCCAGATTCGGAATCAAACCTAGTGCGCATAAGCTAAAATTACTGGAGTCTCTGCTTCAAAGAATACTTTTCGTCATTTGTGGCATAAATTCCATTGCATTTTATCCCATTTTAATTGTCCATCCAGTGGTAAAAATCATTTCCCATCGACAAATGAGTGTCATGAAATAAATGTCAAGACCAACGCAGTGCACACTCATCATGTGAGTTGATGTGACATCCACGCGACTGTTATTGGACTCGCATTGAATTCCGTGCAGCTTATTGCCAGCATGAATACGGAGAAAACTGCCGGCCGTCGACATTTGAGAGCCCAAACAGCATTCCGTCCAACGCTCGGAAGGAAGGAAGGAATGGAGAAGCCTGTTATCCGGGGTCTCCAGAGAACACGACCTGCGTGGAGGTAACGATCCAAATTTCCAGCGGGACGGTGACAGAGAGCAACTGTCAGGTGAGATCCCGAGCCAGGGAATTGCGGCGGGTGAGGGAAGCAAGGGGAATTCTGAAAGTGGAAAAAGCGTTTATAATAACAGGTTATTTTTCAAATTCCGAGAAGCGCCGGTGAGCTTCCGACTCCAAGCTCACAATGTTTTTAGCGCATTTTCTCATTTATGGAAAAAATGCACTATTGTGCTCGCCATGTCCGTCTGTCTGTCTGTCTGTCTGTCCGTCTGTCCGTCCGCCCGTCCGTGACATCAAGTTTTCGTCGACGAGAAAATGTGCTCTCTGTCACTCACTGCAGTGAGTACTGAGTTATATATTTTTTCGTTCGCTCAGAACATCCCACAGAAATTCATAATGGCGGTACTGCTTTCGAAATCATTTAAACGGCTGTAACAGGGCAGAAATTCTACAATGCACGACAAGCGAGAGTAATTTCTGCACATGCTTGAACGCATGGTAATTATTCTCACATCAGCTTGCAAATTTTTTGACAGACAGGGGAGTTGCAGCTGCGAATTTCGTCTGGAGGAAGACAACGCCTGCTGGCGCCGCGCCAAGCGAGGTGAGGCACAGCTAGGGACATCGCTCGGGATCCCTGCCATGTATAGTACGAAAAATAAGAGGGTGGTAGGGCAAGAAGAAAAGTGTTAACGGCTACATAGAAACTGGTGGATAAAACAGAGAACACTTGTTGAATGAAACATTTCAACATAAGAAATATATATATAAGCATGAGTGTGGGAGAAATAGTGGCGAGATAAAAAAAAGTTAATTATGATACCAGATTCCCACTCTTCCGAGTTATTAGTTTAAACCCAACCGAAGAATTTCTTTGTTAGGGAATTTTTTGTATAATTACTCCATTTATTATTAGATACACGGGACATCTCTATTGAAAATGCATTGTCTCTCAATAAAATCTGGCGATTCAGTTCGGTTTTAAGTGGATACCGATACCAAAAGACGGTGGTAAACCAAAAACATAGATCACTATTGGTGTCGATGGTCCTATCAGATATAAAGTTCTATCAACGACAAATTGTTCTTAAACCAATCAAACAAATAAAGCATTCACTTCAAATTAGAGGACCTGACATTATTCACTAGAGGAAATTTTATGATGAATAGAAGATAAGGATAATTGAACGAGTCTCTTGAATGAAATTCGGAGACAACTTTTTACAAAATTTTTGTCGGTTGATTTTTTCCGGAATACGTGCTCGGTAATGGAAATCAGTTTATTAATATTAAAATCACTTGATTGCTTAAATTGCCAGTTCATTGGAAATTTAAAAGCAAATAAAACAGCCAAAAAATTCACCATTTCTTATGAAGGAAAACGTTTCGGAGTCCAGCTCCATCGTCTGTTCAAAACCTATAAGACAAACAGAATCAATTTGAAAACTAAAATTTACATTGAAAATAAAACCTAAATTGACATAAGAAAAATCCAATTACATGAGGTGACAGGCTTATCTATTTATAATTTCAAGGGATAGGAGCTGAAGGCTGCATGTAAACTAGATTTCTGACTAAAAATATACAGGGATACTAAAATTCGTAGGTCAGAAACTCTGGTCGTGAAAGCTAGAACTCTAAATCGAAATCGGACACCGGAACATTATACTGCCCGGCATGGAGCTGTACTCCGAAACGTTTTCATTCTTAAGAAATTGGGAATTTTTTGGCTGTTTCCTTTGCTTTTAAATTCTTGATTTATTTTTACCGATAGAACATATTACCCACACAAGGTAATATGATTTACGATGTTGTGTGAAATTCGTGGAACACTAATCCTCATTTTGTGTTGTTGCAGCTTATAAGAAATTCTTTCGCTGAGTCATCTAAGGACCTTCAAGAGACTATTTATCATCTCGTACAGCGATGGTATGGCAGACTTTTCGTTAGCAACGATGCGCTTCTCTTCAGCACAAGAACCCTGCACGCCAGGTATTGGCAAATTCCCTTTCTATCTAGCGTATTGTTTGCCTGGTAACACGGGTATTATCCGTCAATATATCTAATATAAATTCGCCGCCAGATTTTCTATTATATTACTTTTCTATTATATTACTTAATTGCGTTCGTTGTTACCAAGTGCACTTGGTAACAACGAGTGCAATTTTTTATGTCTCTTCTAACCTTCACATTCTTCTTACTAACCATTCATTTCTTGTTCTCTTTCGATCATGGATACAATTTCCACTGTCCAAAATATCGTTTCACGCTCGCTGAGAGTTTTTATGACCTTTGGCACTTTGATGCTTTGATGGCCAGGGGAGATGCTGCCTTAGAGCAGGCTGGCTGCAGAATGTTCGCTGCAAACACCACATAATAAAATTTTGGTGCAGGCCGGCTGCAGAATGTTCGCTTCAAACACCACATAAGTACAAATGTAAAATTTTTGCGCAGGCTGGCTGCAGAATATTCGTTCCAAACACCACATAGTAAAACCTTGGTGCAGACTGGCGGCAGAATGTTCGCTCCAAACACCACATTGTAAAATTTAGGTGCAGGCTGGCTGCAGAATGTTCGCTCGTATTTAACACCACACATTGAAATCTCGTGGGCTCGACACATTACACATGATTTTGTCATGTGTAATCTCGAGGGTTATGCATTCTATATTCGTTTATCATTCAGTTCAGATATGTCGATATTACTTAGGTACAATTATTGTTGACATCTCGTCTAATTTGCTCAGAAATTATATTCAGACATTCTATGTATTTTTATACAATAGAACAAATCTTCCTGTTGTTTTTATAATCAGTCTAATCTTTGAATCGAGAATCTCGCTGAAGTTACAATAAGTAACTAAATAAAATAAAGGTTTTTAGTCATATCTGGCCTGAACGATTATTTTCAATGAAATTTCGCGAAGTACTCAGAGATTATTGAGTCCATGTAAAACGCATTCAAGAAATTGTCTCCAGCTCGACACTAACAATTACTGAGGGCCGTCATTTCTACAGAGATGATCGCGTCTCACGTCCATAATTAGCTGACATAATTATTAACTTTGATAGGCTAATTTTGAAGAAAAATTGTGCGATATTGCTTAAGTTTGGACGCGCTCTACATAGCGGCGTGCAGGATACATAAATTGGAGCGACACAACGAAATTAGCATAGCGTCCTTGTAGCGATAGCGCTCTTATCTGCTCTCGCCAATCAGATAAAAACGCCGTCTGCTTATTGATAAGAATCGATTAATTAAGTAACTTATTGATTATGTACAAAGAACTTGTGAAAGCGAGCGAGCTTAAAACAATGAAGAAAAGTCCACAACCAGTTTTTTTTAAGTAAAGTATTAAAAAAATGAAATTTTTTCTGAGTTCAAGTACAGGATTTAATAATCAGTACTAAAGAGAATTTAAAATAGTGGCTACCATGAACGATTTCTTGTGCAGCTGACGCATAAATCATACAATATTTGCACGATTAACGATAGAAAATGATGGTTTTTGAAAATTAAAACCCACGAGTTTAATTCTACTTTTATAGTGCAATACTTCAAGATTAATAATTATATTTTATTTTAAATCTTTTATCATTTACTTTCAATAATTTTTCTAGATTCTTATTCACATGCGCGTTTATTTCTTTCGAGCTTTGAACTAATTGTTTAAAGGTAAATATTTATAAAACGGGGAACTGACATATCATCCTTCGAACTAAAGAAGAACTTATCGACAATCGAACTTTCCTTCAATTGTCGCTAAGATGTGAATCAATTTTCATTTTGATAACTAAATGAAAGAATCAATCGTGACTCTCTGTTAATTTTATTCAAGATTGGTTATCCTTTGCTAAATTTTTATTGATCTGCTGTAACTACCTAGTTATGTTAATAAATGATCTCATAATAATATTTAGATGTGTTTTTCGCTCAGTTCGCAATTCACGAGTGAGAACACAAGGTGTTAAATAGGAATTGATGATAATATTTTAAAAAATAAATAAAGGAGAAGCAGCGGAAAACATGAAACTTATTTTGGTGCGTGTGAGCTCAATGAGGTGGCTGCGGCACACGAGTGTAAACAACCTCGCTGACCTGCGACTGCGGTAAACACTTTCCGTGGCGTGCGCATGACGGGACCAAAATGTTTCCTGCATCAATAAAAGAACAAAATACAGTATTTTTATTGAATTATTAACACCGCAGAGCCCTATCGCTCTTCCAGATTGTTATTCCTATTTTCTGTCTAATCATGCGCATGTTTAGCGATCATAACGAATTCTAATGAAATTGATACAAAGCCTGCGCCCAAAATATGGAGACGTAAATGTTTTCATTTCGTTACACTTGTTGAAGTAATATTAATAATTATTAAAAGACATGAATAGTCTTAGTGCTTTGTACTCCTGAAAACTCGCACATCTATCTCTAGTACTAATTTCAAATCAAACTCCATAAAGTTTCTGCTTGGCAATAAGATATGATAAATATTGATAATTATGCAAGACAGAGAGCAAGCCAAATTAATTCAATTCTGGAAATGGTCTCGGAAAGAAAAATCGCGCAGAAACAAAATATCGAGGGAAACCGAAACATTTTCACTTCGCGATATTTACTTTCTAAAAATTTTCATTTTATACATCTTCATCATTTAAATCATTTCCATGCATATAAAACTGAAAAATATAGTTTCAATTTGCACAATTAGACAAGAAAACAGGACTATGGACAGATAGGTTGCAACACTTTAATTCTTGCTTCCGTTAATAAATTATCGTTTTTCTTCTCTAATGTACTTGCTTAGATTTCACATTTGCAGCTGTAACTTGCCCCATGTTTTTTCTCCATTTATAAACAAGGTCGTCTGATTGCATGTTAATTGATTTTAATTGTAATATTTTTTTGTCATACAAACAAATTTCCTAATAATTTACTCACTGGAGTGAGTCGCCATGGCCATTAATGTCTGCGAGTGCCTGTCATTTGTACCTAAGGATCTCCCACAGGATTGTCTCCTCAGCTCCCTGAGGATTTACGGCCGCTTCTGTGGATCGCTTGATGATCTTGAGCAACAACCTCCTCCCTTCTCGTCACTGCTCATCCTGCACGACCCGTGGCGTGGCTGAGCAGGCTGGCGCGCTGCTCATCCTCCACGACCCGTGGCGTGGCTGAGCAGGCTGGCGCGCTGCTCATCCTCCACGACCCGTGGCGTGGCTGAGCAGGCTGGCGCGCTGCTCATGCTCCATGACAAATGAAGTGCAAGTGGCGTGACCAAATCCCACAAAGTAATTGCAATGGATGAGATCTATCAACCAATCAAGATTAATTTCTTAAGCCAATGTCACCGTTTGCAGACTTGAAGCGAGAAGAATCTACGATACACGCACCTCCTATCCATTCTTCAGACCAAAGCTCACATTTTGAAATTTGTTTGCTAAAGAGCAACAAGCACAGACATTTGACATTCCGAATTCATTAGAAAAATTGCCATATAATGCAAACTTCTTTGATTTAGTCAATCATGGAACCATCAATTTAAAGAGCATATGACATTAAAATAGTGATTAGAAATTGGTTTCTAATATCAAATCCACAACCAATTCCAACCCATATCATGAAGCAAAGACTAATGTCGCATAGTCATGATCTAATGTTTCCATCTCTGCATGCATTTCTTCTAACCGTAAAACGTGGAATTAAGAATTCTGGATCTTACCTACTGGTTGTTAAGATGAAAATCCAAACGAATCAAACCTTATTAAACAAATGAAAATCGATTATTGCAGTTTGTGACTGGTTTCTCGATGATGGATTTTCAAGATTTCATATAATTTCTGTTTTCTATGTGTGTGTAAAAATCCATCATAATAGGCTTAAATCGGTACATTTCATTTTCGGTTCTTTTGGCAAAGTTTACAAGTGTAGAGCACATTATTCTCAACAAAAACCTTTGAAATGTGAATAAAAGCCTGTTGAAAATTTAAATATTAGCTATAGTTGTATAATTCGGCAAATTTTCTGCTCCTCAATTTCCCCGGAAATGCGAGTCGAATAATATGCGTTTGAAAATTACTTTTTAAAGACAACACTTCTGAACAATCCAGTGTCTTGGATGTTACACATGTACAATGAATTTTTAATTTTATTTTCAAATATTGAAAAGAAAAATTATTTTTCAAAATTTGTTTAAGATATCAAAATTTTGTAAATTTTTAAACTTATTTATTCTGTCAATTGATTCATGCATTGTCTCTGACTTTGCAATTGTGCAAAATTTCAGATCAACTGGACAGGCAAATTGAGTCATATATGGATCATAAGATTTGTAGCAGACGAAATAATTTTTTTTTTATGAAAAAAAAATGTTTTCTTTTAATTTATAAAATTATTTATTCTGTCAATTGAATCATGCATTGTCTCCAACTTTACGCAAGTGTGCCAAATTTCAGATCGATCGGACAGGTAGAAGTGTGTTAAATATCGATTATAAGATTTGTTGCAGACAGACAGACAGACAAACAAACAAGAAGGGAAGTTAAAGAGAAGTCTAATAAGCAAGTTACTGAGCTTATTACTATAATCTTAAATTGAACACAAACGATTTCTTCTAGATAACGCGATCAAACGATGGGAGACTTGAATATATTATACCCTAGAATAAATAAGAAATTACTGGGCATATTAATATATTCTTCAACTGAACACAAGCAATTTCTACTTGTGAACACGATCAAAGGTTAGTAGACTTAAATATATTATACCTTAGAATATAAAATAGTTACTGAGCTTATTAATATAATCTTAAACTGAACACAAGCGATATCTTCTAGTTAACGCGATCAAACGATAGAAGACTCAAATATATTATACCCTAGAATAAATAAAATAATTACTGGACATATTACTATAGTCTTGAACTGAACACAAGCAATTTCTGCTTGTGAACACGAGCAAACGTTGGGAGATTTAAATATATTATACATTCGTATATAAAAATATACTGAGCTTATTACTATAATCTTAAACTGAACACAAGCGATATCTTCTAGTTAACGCGATCAAACGATAAGAGACTCAAATATAATATACCCTACAATAAATAAAAAATTACTGCGCATGTTATTAAAGTCTTGAACTGAACACAAGCAATTTCTGCTTGTGAACACGATCAAACGATAGGAGACTAATATATATTATACCTTAGAATATAAAAAAAGTTACTGAGCTTTTTAGTATAATCTTAAACTGAACGCAAACGATTTCTTCTAGTTAACGCGATCAAACCTGTCTCTTATACACATCTAGATGTGTATAAGAGACAGAACGATAGGAGACTCAAATATAATATACCCTACAATAAATAAAAAATTACTGCGCATGTTATTAAAGTCTTGAACTGAACACAAGCAATTTCTGCTTGTGAACACGATCAAACGATAGGAGACTTAAATATATTATACCTTAGAATAAAAAAAATGTTACTGAGCTTATTACTAAAATCTTTAACTGAACACAAGCGATACTTCCACTTAACGCGATCAAACGATAGGAGACCTAAATATAATATCCCCTGGAATAATAAAAAATTACTGGGCATATTAATAAAGTCTTGAACTGAACACAAGCAATTTCTGCTTGTGAACACGATCAAACGATAGGAGACTTAAATATATTATACCTTAGAATATAAAAAAAATTACTGAGCTTATTACTATAACCTTAAACTGAACACAAGCGAAATCTTCTAGTTAACGCGATCAAACGATAGGAGACTTAAATATATTATACCCTAGAATAAATAAAAAATTACTGGGCATATTACTATAGTCTTCAACTGAACACAAGCAATTTCTGCTTGTGAACACGATCAAACGATAGGAGACTTAAATATATTATACCTTAGAATATATAAAAAATTACTGGGCATATTACTATAGTCTTGAACTGAACATAAGCAATTTCTGCTTTTGAACACGAGCAAACGTGGATAGACTTAAATATATTATACCTTAGAATATAAAAAAAATTACTGAGCTTATTACTATAACCTAAAACTGAACACAAGCGAAATCTTCTAGTTAACGCGATCAAACGATAGGAGACTTAAATATAATTCACCCTAGAATAAATTAAAAATTACTGGGCAGGTCAGTAAAGTCTTGAACTGAACACAAGCAATTTCTGCTCGTGAACACGATCAAACGATAGGAGACTTATATATATATTATCCCATAGAATAGAAAAAAAAGTTACTGAGCCTATTACTAAAATCTTAAACTGAACACAAACGACTTCTTTTATTTAACGCAATCAAACGATAGGAGACTTAAATATATCATACCCTAAAATGGATAAAAAATGACTGGGCATATTACTATAGTCTTCAACTGAACACAAAAATTTTCTGCTTGTGAACACGATCAAACGTTAGGAGATTTAGATATATTATACCTTAAAATATAAAAAAGTTACTAAGCTTATTGATATAATCTCAAACTGAACACAAGCGATATTTTCTAGTTAACGCGATCAAACAATAGGAGACTTCCCTAGAATAAATGAAATAATACCGGGCATATTACTATAGTCTTGAACTGAACACAAGCAATTTCTGCTTGTAAACACGATCAAACGATGGGAGACTTAAATATATTATACCTTAGAAAATAAAACAAGTTACTGAGCTTATTACTATAATCTTAAACTGAACAAAAGCAATATTTTCTAGTTAACGCGATCAAAAGATATGAGACTTAAATATATTATACCCTAGACTAATTAAAAAATTACTGGGCATATTATTATAGTCTTCAACTGAACACAAGCAATTTCTGCTGGTGAACACGATCAAACGTTAGGAGACTTAAATATATTATACTTTAGAATCTGAAAAAAAGTTACTGAGCTTATTACTATAATATTAAACTGTATTAAACTGTAAATTGATTCATGCATTGTCTCCAACTTTACACAAGTGTGCAAAATTTCAGATCGATTGGACAGTTAGAAGTGTGTTAAATATCGATTATAAGATTTGTAGCAGACAGACAGTCAGACAGACAAACAAACAAGAATTGAAATTAAAGAGAAGTCTTGTAAAAAAATCGGCGGACGATCAGCTCCCGATGATCCGTTTTTGTTTTCTGGGAAGGGGAAGGCTCCCGAAGATGCCGGATGCGGCCTGTTTAGCTAAGATCAGAATGCGGACGCTAGCAGCATCTCAAACTTCAGTCATTGCGGATGGCTTCAGCTCACCTAACCCGCCAGGACGAAACGATGCATTCCTGGAACTTTTCTATCAAACGTAGGATGCCAAATTTTGCAGTTGAGAGGCTGCTGCTGACTTAATCGCGTCTGATAGTCGGAATGTTATTACTTGAGCGCTAAGCGGCTCAAGCGCTGACTGAAATTTCTTGGAAAATTTAGAAATGCAATGTTTTCAGGTCTCTGAATAGCAAGTCGAAAATTTCGGCAATGAACGACTTATGTAAAAGGTAGGACGCACCTTTCTAATTGAATTAGTTTAACCCTCGTCTTACATAATGAAATCCTACATTCCAGAAGCGCATATGGGGAACGTATCCGATGTTTATCAAAAATGTCTTGGAATAATTTTGCTTTAACCGTATGAGACTTTGAAAACAATTTCAACTTCTATGAGAATGGAGAGATCGCTCAAGAAACGAATTTCGGCTTGCGCTGCAGGTATTCAGAGATTGAAGCCAAACATGACGAGTGAAATTTTGAGGCATTCTGTGGTTTGAATAATGAAATTCGAGTAAAAATAGTAATCAAAATTCTTCCCAAGAATTTAATTCCGCATTGCAAAATCAACCTAAAGGGTCAAAATATAAACATAAGCACAATTATTTTACTGAAGTCGTAAAGGATAGAGTAGCTATTATTGTTCGGATATGTGAACGCACCTCAATCAGAAGGAAAAATATAGACATTTAACGTGGAATATTGCTACGACAAAATTCACAATAAACAAATAACGTAAAAGGATAAAGCTGATGCCACAATAAATGAAATGTCTTCGAAATGGTGCAGCAATCTTCTATAAACTATCAGGTCAGTCTACTGACTATTTCGAAAATATCGAATGATACAGAACGTCGTCTCTCATGATTTGCTCATCAAACTTCATTATATGGTCGCTTGAGTTCAAGTGTTCCGCCTCTTTGATGTCCTCTTGGGTCTGCAAGATGATCAGCTGGAGATCAAAAAACTCACCAGATCGTGTGCATGATGAGCAGGAAGATCAATGGCTGGAGATCAACAGACTCACCAGATCGTGTGCATGATGAGCAGGAAGATCAATGGCTGGAGATCAACAGACTCACCAGATCGTGTGCATGATGAGCAGGAAGATCCCCGGCACGACGAGATCGTCCGATCCTACCGACCACCGCCGTCGGAAGACAACGATGCCAGGCATGGTCACTGATCACACCGCCGGGTAACAGTTCAACAAAAAACAATCGTACGTCGTTCCTAATCTTTTAAGGGACTTTGATGCTATCGCAGTTTTTACAAATAGCATCGTCAAATCAAGTCAAAACCTCATTCGCAATTGAGGTTATTGTCTCAACTTCTTGAACATTATCATGAGTCATTTTAGTTATCTTATGTTCATGAGGATCTATTATAATTAAATTAAAATTATATTGTAACTAAATTTTCATTGATGATGATTAGAGACATTTTTTAATCCAGAAACGTTTATACAAATCAGCTTGTAAAATTTTCAATTCAAAACATTGTGATTGGTAAAAGTCATCAGTCCGAATGAAGAACGGCGTAATTATGTCAATTAAGACTTGGAAAATCTGAAATAAACGTTTATGAAGAATCAGTTTAGTGACACATTTATTGTCATATTCATAATCACAGTTTAATAAAAAACAGAATTTAATACTCTATTGTGTTTCCACGAAACGATTGGAAAATGCAATTAAATTTGTCCAAGTCTTCGAGACACTAAGGTTTAATTTCTAAAAGTAATGAAAAATTTTTCAATTATTAATAATTTGTAAATGAATGATTGATTTAAATGTGTCATAAAGTTTCCATGCAAATTTACCCTCGTTGGTTGATCACATAGATATTTTAGAAATTTTGTAAGCCTTTCATTTCAACGTGTCGGCATAATTTTCAGTTATATTGTGTTACTCGACCTCATTTTTTCAGTTAACTATCAACTCGGCGACCAGATAAATAAGGAAATTGCATTAATAGGTTACAGATAAAATGAAAACTACACAACTTCAATTTGACTGAAAATTTAAATTTTATTTCTACTAGTGTCACCTATACGCAAGCTACCGAAACAATTTATGAGTAACTTTCTCTTTAAATTTTTTGGAGATCACTGGGAGCGTTAGAAGATGAATTTAATATTTTCAAAGAATACTTGCTAAAAATTCCTATCAAACCGATGAGAGCCATGCAAAATGAATGCTGGGCGTTTTCCAACACTGGATTATAGCTTTTAAAGTGAGAAAAAAGTCTTCCTTGACATGCTCCGTTTTTAATTACTACTAGCATTCCTCTTCCTAGTAAAGCGGACGACGTTTATTTGCATGAATATCAATGAAACATTCAGCTTTAATTCTCAAACACTCGCTAATGAGTACACGCAATCAACTGCCCAATTAATGCCAAACTAATGAGGAGGCCAGCAGCTCGGTCTAGGTCTGAGGGAGCCATCACATGCGGCAGACACCAGCACCACCACTGTATGTGACACCACACAGTTACCTCACCATCGCTCAGAACCATCAGCACCACCACTGTATGTGACACCACACGGTTACCTCACCACCGCTCAGAACCATCAGCACCACCACTGTATGTGACACCACACGGTTACATCACTATCGCTCAGAACCACCGGCACCACCACTTATATACTTGCTCCTATTTGGAGCAGAGGTCGATCCAATTAATTTAAAAATCATGCTTCAGAACGGTGATACATTTTTTTGGATACTGGTACATCTTCGCTTAAATAATTACTTTCAAAGAGTTTTTTCAAGTATATCAATATACTTCAAATGAAATTTGTGTATGGTCTTCAAATATTTTCTGCTCAATTGTCAGCCCTTCTCCGAAAATTTAAATACTACTGATATATGTTTTCGTCATATTAATTATATTTTTACGATTAATTTTTAATTCTTTCCCACTCACTTTTAAGACATGTAAGCTGTATGGGCACTGCACTCACAGCTTTAAATTGAAATATTGTAGTGGAATTTAACTTTTATGCCAATTCATTTTTCTTGTAATTTTTAAATGCGGGTTCCATCGGAGGTCTTTTCAAAAAGAGGTTTCCAATTTTTTTTAAATTTATAATTCTGCATTTAAAGCTCCATGACGATAACAGGAATAGAACTTGCTCGTCATTTTGGAGTATATCAAATTAGCAACACTGAAGCCTGCAGTCCGGGAAATATATTTTTCTAATACGTGTTTTTTCTGTCACGTGTTCCACTTAAGTATATCTAACTCGACTAAGAATTGCTTGTAATTATTTTTCAAACGTTTAATCTGACAGACGCTTTGCTCAAAGAATTCATGGATCAGCAGGAGCAACTCAAATGACAATTTCTCGACTTGAAGCAAACAGAATCTATACAATAAAATTATGATAATGTGGATTATTTTTCCGTTTAGAAGATATTAAATAAAAGGTAAACATCAAGTAGAGTTATTTGATCGATTCATTGATTTTTGATATAATTGGGCTCGATTGAGCGTGAGAAGACTACGTGCGTAGACTGTCTTTATGGCGACCAATTTGATCACGCTTTTGGGAAGAAAAAGGTTGCATTTTTTCATGAGAAATTACTTTATATAATTGGAGTTTTGACATCAATTCTTATTTTGATAGTGATAACTCATGATTAAGCGTTTGAATAATAAATCTTCATTTGTAAACCATACATTAATATTCCAGTCAATTTTTAAATCTAAGTTTGTTTATCAGCTAGAAGCAACTAGAAACGCAGGGTCAACCTTCAAAAAAGCTATACGATTTTATTAACACACCATTGATATTTATTTACATTTGGAGCCAGCGCAGATATTATCTTCACGAACGCCGCCGGGTTAATCTGCTAGTGTATCACTAATGTTGGTAAAGCCTTCCTCACCATCGTGGATGACATCTTCGCGTTTCCTATACTCCTGTGAAGATCACGTGTCATCGCAATCGATTCCAAGGCTGTGAGCCAGAATTGTATCTAGGCCGCCATGAGGTATTCAAAACAACGACTAGATATGAAAATTAGGAAGTGGCCCAAATTCCTAGAAAATTTTTCAAACCTTCCCATTAAATTTTCCCTATATAGTTCGTGCATTTCCCGAACAAGATTGTAAATTTTCTTCTCTAGCTTCAATTTCTGTGAAATATTGAATATTTTGTCACGTTTTTGTGAAATTTACGAAACTCTTTGACCCTTAACATAGTTAGGGTAGTCAAAATCGCGGAGTTTTTTATATTCAATTGTTCGTAGCCTGCTATGAAACATCTCGAAACATTTCAGTAATGCTGCTTTCATACTCTGTTCTAACTCTTTAAATTTGACAATTCTTATCAGAATAACATTCTACTCTATTTGAAGTGAATGGTCAATCTACGAAAATAATTTTGTTCTTTTTTATTTGCTCTTTCAGTTGCATTTTTCCACCTAATAAAAGGATCAGTGTTGGCGAAATCGCGGAATTTTCAAATACCTAATGTTGAAGTCCTGCGAAAAATTTACTAATTCTTCAAATAACATGTAAAACTCATCATTCATCTTACATACATTGTCATTCATTTCTCAGACAGTAATCACACACTTTCCAAATATTTTTCATTTATCCTCCGAACATTTCACAGTAATTAACCTTAATTTTCCGTGGTCAACCACCCTTGAAAATGTAACTTTGGTACATTTAAAAATACATGGAACTGGTAATTATGATATTTTTTGGTATTTAAATGTTTTATGTTTGCAAACTCTCGGTTGGCATTTGTATTATTAGTTAAACTTAAGCGACGAGCATCGTCCGGTTCACCCGCTGGTTGTCAAAAATATTGATCTCTCCTATTGTTAGAGTAATCATTATCCTATTATTGCCCACGCTAAAATGTTATAAGAACGATTAAAATAAGGCCAATGCAAATCTGCAAGTTACGTAGGCTGGTCTGCCTGTTCAACTAAGAACATAAATTTTGATGTGAATTTTTTCGGTCGCAACAATTTAAAAAACTATGGATCAGTCATAAATACTTCGAGCGGAAATTTTGCAGCTCATATTTTGGAGCGAATTTTTGAAACTGATTTGATTTATCACTTACTATATTTAAGGGTGCAATACACCCAAAATTTAATTAAGTTATGAGAACGTTTGAACGTTGCAGAATAAGACTGAAATTTGTTTTCTTTGTGCGTGTTTAAAATCTAAATTTATTGAAGCAGATAAAGTAACATTTATTTTTATTCATAATTAAATGCTTCAAACTTGAAATAGGTTACACAAATTTTCTTTTCACACAAGACATAGATTAATTCCATCATGTTCACTCATAGCAACTTTTTGCATCAAACTTTGCGAATCTTGCAGCAAAAACTTTTTATCTTCGCGAACATTGAAGAGGCCACAGACGGGCCCTCACAAGCCCGTAAAGCAAAGTTATCGCAATTTTTCGGCCTCTCCTTACATCGGAATTTCATTCAATAAAAGTCATATTGAAATATTTTTTCTTCAAATATTAGCGATTTGAAAGATGATTTCATGATTTCCAAGTACAAAAAAGAATCCCCCCCCCAAATATTGAAAAATTCATCGTAAAGATTTTAAACAAAACCGATATTTGTAAGTGACTAACCATGAACACGAATATTGTAATGATATTTGAACACATAGAAGCGTTAAATTTCTTGTAACGTTAATTCAAACATGGCTCGGAAATTATCAGATTGCTCGCTGATTTGCCGACACTTGTTTCTCGACGTTATTCAGCGTCGAAGAAAAGATATAAATTACATCTGGATTATAAGCGGGCATTCCATGGTTGGCCGCCTGTATTTTTGTACAGGAACGAGTGTATAAGCCCTACGCATCTCCCTCTCCGAACTCAACAATTACGCCAAGTGTGAAGAAAATTATCCAGCTTTCCTCTACGCGCTATACGCTTTACTTAACTCAGGTTTAAAAGGCACGTAGCAATCTTATCCTGAATAACTTTATCAAATAGTCAAGGTCATACACAATGAGTTTCAATAAAGTTCACAATTTTTATGGTAGTAGGAAATTTTAAGTTCCAAGTGTTTAAAAATAGCTCGGAAATGCTCACAACCTCTCATCTCCACCGCCGAGATCACACTGCCAGGAAACTGATGCCACTCCATGCTCTCAGATGCCATCTCCCTGCTGCCACCTAGAGATGCTATCCCTAGATGCTACCTAGTGATGCCATCTCCCTGCTGCCACCTAGAGATGCTATCCCTAGATGCCACCTAGATATGTCATCTCCCTGCTGCCATCTAGAGATGCTATCCCTAGATGCCACCTAGAGATGCCATCTCCCTGCTGCCACCTAGAGATGCTATCCCTAGATGCCACCTAGAAATGCCATCCTTAGATGCCACCTCCCAGATGCCGCATAAAGAGCTGTCATCTCCAAATACCGCCAAGAGATGCCATCTTTCAGATGCTACCTAAAGATAACATCTCCCAGATGTCACCTAGCGATATTATCTCTTATCTGACATTGTGTGTAGCCACCTTGTAAGTGCCATCGATGAGCTAGTAACGGAAGCTAGATCATTTATTTATTAGCTAGTAACTAGCTAGTATCATTTCGATATGTTAGCAACTTGTGTGGTAAATGTTAATAAAGACTTCCAGGTTAATGCGATATAGACTACCAGGTTAATGCGAATAAAGACTTCCAGGTTAATGCGATAAAGACTACCAGGTTAATGCGATAAAGACTACCAGGTTAATGCGATAAAGACTTCCAACAACAGCGTCACCTGACGCCTCGCTACGCACAAATGAGCTTCATCTGTGATTCGTGGTAAGGAGTTGCAGGCTGAAAGATTTGATATTGAATGCCACGAGAAGCTAAAATGATCGTCAGGAAAAGATTCTAATGACATTGTTAAATGTCATGAATTACAATGAAATAGTTTGGTGAAATGAAAAAATTTGTGTGCAACTACAAGATTTTAAAGCGTTCTATATTTTTGAGCGACGGGAAATCAAAATAAAAATACGAGTTAATTCAAGTAGATTTTTAATAAATGTATAAATTGCTGGAAACAAAATTTTTAGGGAAAAATAACAGTAATGGAAAGATCATAAATTATAACTATTATATTATAAACTAACGTATAAAATGAACGTAAAAAATAAAATTATATTATAAACTAACGTATAAAATGTAAGCTGGTATAGCAGCTAGATTGTTAGGATTAACTTGCGCAATGAACGATAATAATTGGTTGAGTGGCAAATTGCTTCTATTCCGTACTTCTTGCAATTTTTTATGATTTTCTGAAAATACTGTAAACAAAAAACCTGCACTTTATGTACCCAACCGCATGACTATCATAAAATATATACTCTTCGTGAAAATTGTTAGCACGGCAATAATTTTTCTAATTTTGAAGCCATCGGCCAAAGAGTACATCGCCCTTTAGAAAATATTTGGGTTGGCGAGGCAGTCTACCTCCTCTCAGTGCACGGCGCGACGCTGCGCGAGTTGCATCTCTATCGCAGCCTGGCCACCGACGCGCTTGCGACGCAATACGCGTTTCTTATAGCGATCCAACGGTATGGTCCTCTTCATAAATTTGTTTTGTATATCAGAAATCTCTTAACGAAATTTGTGTGCAGTTCGAAGTATAATCAAATAATAATATATATCATACGGTTGACGCAAAAACTTCCGTTTAATGTTAAAAATTGTGTTATTTGCAGGTATGAAACCTTGCTGCATGCCTGGAAAAACTGGGTTGGATAAGCCGAATAATAAGTAATATCTGACTTATGCATCAACAATATTGCTCGATTCAGTCGATTAATTTTGTTCAATTTTTTCATTATAGATACGTAAGCCCCGAATAATTTAAATAATGTAAAACAATATTCAAAGACAAAACTAGAATTTTGAAGATATGTGTTTAACTAGGGTTGTAAAATGGAGACTAGACAAAAGATATTCGGTGAGATTTAGTTGTGAAACCTTCCTCTGTTTTTCAGTATTGATTGCAATACACTGGATTTAAGATCCATTAATTTGCAAACAACAACGCGTTTTCACAATAGCGCTGTTGAGCACTTCATTTTAACGTCGATGATAAAATGAGTATAAAATTAAATCATGAATATAATGTAATTATCAAATCATTTAATTCGCTAATTCATCCCCTGAAATTAAGTGTCTTATGAAGCATCAGATTTAGGACAACTTTTGCATTCTGTGATCTTTTTATTCTGAAAATCAAAAGATGAAACTATGAATTTTGATGGAAAGTGTGATAAACAGATGACTCATGAATATTTGGTATCATAATAGACGACAAAACTAAGGAAATATATCATTTTATCAAGGAAGGTGAAGCTTTGTATTAGACACAAGTGCAAACATAGATAAATTTTTTCACGGAATGTATTCCAATATTTGAAGAACGTGTTCTGGTCGCTCACCAGTCGAAAATTTTAATTTTTTTAGTTTAACTTAGTCTAGTTTGAAATATTAAAACTTTTTATTATTTCATGAGGTAAAAGTATCCATAAATTTTGAACAGAACTGTTTTAAAAAAAGTTCTCTTTTTAGGGACAAAATACGAGGAAATTTGAAAATTTGTTACCTCATTCAATTGCTTCGTAGTTGCATGGAAGTCAAACTTGCTTTCGTTTGCGTAAATATGACGTTCGATATACGATACGCAGGACGGGTTATTTTGACGGTAATGACTGTCAGGAAGGATTAGAGGAATTCACTTTGCTTCCATGCTTTTCTTAACTGAAAACATATCTTTCCAATATTACAAATGAGAATAGATGCACGAGTTTCCCCGTTGACCATGGAGTGGACGTACTTCTTCTATGCATTAACATGGACTTGCCGACTGCCAACTTGTTCTCTACTATTATTATCTTTAATACTCATAGTGCCTCCACCTCACGAGAGCTTTTGTTCTTATAACAAGTGAGCCGTCAACTCAGCATCTAGGAGGTCAAAGTATAAAAGAAAGCTCATCGTTGGTAATGCCAGACGAATTAAAGTTAAACGTAAAAGAAACAGACACTTTTGAAGACTTTTTGTCTTGTAACTAAATGGATTTTCTATTTTTGGATAGTTGGCTAATATAGTCGAACAAGGAATTTTGGTTGCAATTTTATTGCGCATCCAAGAACATCTAAATTGCTTATATTAATATTTTTTATTTGCTGATTTTTTGCTTTGACTGTTCACAGCGATCAAAGAGAGATACTTTAATATTTATTCTAAAATCCGTAGAGTTTTTGCAATTTTTAGCTAAAATTATTTTCTATATTGTACCAGAAGCTAGGTCATGCATAAAATTTTCTTCATTAAAGACAATTTTCGATACAGACAGCCGTAAGTAAAGACCTCAATATCAACCAGTCAACGAATCGATGATATTTTCTGGTAAGCAAATTACTTTAAATGCGTTTCCTATTTATTTTCTATCAATTTTCTATTAATTGCACACAAATTTCCCAAATCAACCTTAACGTTGAGACACAGTGACTAAATGTGTCTTATGTACGCCACTCATCTCAATTGATTTCAATTTTCACTCTAATTATGATTTCCGAAAATTCTAGGTCTGAAAAATATTATACTGCACATTGACCCGTCCGAGACGTGGGTGTCTGAATGAGGAATGAGGTGTAGACATTCACATGGATGAATGTTTACACTTCATTGAATTCTATACCAGTCAATTCATGCATTCAGATACTTAGGTGTCTGAATGAGGTGTAGGAGCCTTATAAGGCTCCTACAACAAAAGCGTCTGCAACATAAGGCGCCCCCGACCAAAAAATTGGCTTTTTCGTTTGCCAGAGAACCACACATTTGAGACGCTGAGCGCCAGCCTCAACCTTCATTAATACTGCGTTCCAGCACCATCGATACTGAACACAAAGACTGAAATTTTCTAACGACATTTCGAATTAGATCTTCCAAAGACACGATGTGTTCGCACTGAAATTTTTTCAAATCTAATAAGTCATTGAAGAAAATTGGGTCTTGTCTGTGCCAGGCTGTCGTATGATAAAGCTATTCTCAAAACATGCAGCATCTAAGAATTTTGATCCAGTTTCAGATTAGGCAATTTTCGTATTGCTAAATTGTCCATTTCTCAAAGTTGCAAATAATTCATGAAACTTTAAGCATGCTCTTAAACTTCTTAATTTTTAATGCGAATAAACCCTCTGCAAAAGCTGGCACATAGAAAGAAGGCCATTACGTTTCATTACTTCTCCTTGAACAGAAAACGGTCGTAACAGACTCCTATTATGATGAAAAATCTTCAATCTTTCTAAAAATTTATCTATGTGTTTCCTCTTGGTATTAAAATAATAATTTCCCATTTGATGTACAAAAATAATTTGTTACCAGAGTTACTCCGGAAATGTTTTCATACCGTGTACACGTTTATGCGGAATGTATCATTTGAGCCGTACGGGGGAAGTGAGGCGAGGGCTTCTTTAAATACATTGATCCGACGAGACCGCGCCCCGCCTATGCGTGCTGTGGCCGTCCCGCCGTGGGTAGGCATGACTCACATGATATGGTCAACGACTTCAATTTCTTACTTCAATTATAAAATCATACTTAAAAACGTGATTTACAATATGAGATGTATAAGATCACGGATAAGTATTATAAGATCACGTAATAAGTATAAGATCACGTAAGTATAGTTGGACTTTGACTTAAAGATACGTCGGAAAATTCATTTCAATTCATAGAAATCATACATGATAATGCGCGCACTTGTACGCCGATGATAATGCAAGGGCTAGTGAATAAATTTATTTCCTTCCACATTTTTTATAAAAGGTTTGCTTTATTGTTCAATTATTCTATGCATGGAGTAGATATATTCTAAGAATATTAGCATATGATGGCAAAATTTATTCATTACGAAAGGTTTTATTGAAGACCAGAGAGTGAGTTTATTTACAAAGTTGGCTTTCTTAATAATTCGAACTAAAATTTTCACAGGCGTTGATAGATTGAAAATCAGAAGCTTCTGAAAGCCATTTTTAATATTTTAATGCCGTTTCAAATGTATCAACATTCAAATTCAAGTTACAGGACGCATTGCATATAGTGGACTTTTAATCGACATCAGTATAAAATCTTGTATATTACAATAATTTAACTTCGATGAAGATATGTATAAGATCACGTAAATAGGATAATGTTCGTACATATATTGGAGTCCAAAAATTATCAATAAAACAGCCTCAAAGTTCTAACAAACCCGTTAGTTTGAAGATTGATGGCTGGAGTCCCATCCTGATGAGGGCCTCAGCTATCGCGAGTCGGTTGGCGTCGGGGCATCTCATGACGACGCTTATGCACTCCTCCAGCACCGTACGAGTGATGGTCTCGTTGTGAGCCTCCATCAGGTGGCTCCTTGGTCCACAAAACTGAAGATGGCATGGGAAACGTCGTCAAAAACATGAATTCATTAGTAATATTCATTCAATAATATGAATTCATTAATAATATGAAAAATAACCAGTACAAAAAATGCAGGAGTTCTCAATGAGACCAATGAAGTCTATGAATTTTCCTATTCCAAAGAAGGTTGTAGATTTCACCCTGCATCGGGCTCACAACTATGACATTAAGCCGACGTCTCCCATGCCACCTTCAGTCTGGTGGACCAAAGAACCACCCGAGAGAAGGTGGTTCTTCTTTGGTGGACCAAAGAACCACCCACAACGAGACCATCACTCGTACGGTGCTGGAGGAGCATATGAGATGCCCCGACGCCAACCGACTCGCGATAGCTGAGGCCCTCACCATTAGAGATAGGACTCCAGCCATCAGCCTGCAAACTACCGGGTTTGCCAGAACCTTGAGATTGTTATATTGATAATTTGTGGACTCCAATTTTCGAACATGATCCTATTTATGTGACCTTATACTTATTTTAATCGAAGTTAAATTTTTGAGTAGTATCCTATTTACACGTTACTATATTGATGTCGATCAAAAGTTTACTACGACTACGCAATGCGTCCTGTAACTTGACAATGAATGTTGATACATTTAAAACGTCGTTAAAATAAGTAATAAGTTAAAAAATAAAATGTCTTTTGGAAAATAAATAAAATGACTTTCGGAGACCTCTGATTTTCAACCAACCAACGAGTATAAACAAGTAAGTTCTGCCATCTAATACTAATATTCTAACAAGTATATCAATGATATATCAAATTTTATCCGCATGAGTATACGATACTCAAATGTTCAATCATCATGAACTTTATGATTAGTATGTTATTCGGATCTAAGTGCATAATGGGGTAAAGTTATTTAAAAGCAAAGACCGACGTCGTCCCGAAGTCTTGAAGAATAAATTCCAAAGCTTGTTTAAAATATAAGATAAACGGTGCCAAACTCGTGATTTGAATAGGAAAAGCATAAATGTTGAGCGATGATTAATAATTTACCTAAAGGATAAAAAGAGTTCGAGGAACTAACCTTCCTAACCCTCTCTTAGTTAATGCATTATTCAAAAATGAACTATCTAATCCTTTATCAAAAATAGAACAGCGAATGAAAATCTTACAAGTTTGAAAATGCAACGAGAGTTTATTTTTGGTATGCAACATATTTCACTACGAGTATAGTTGTAACCAAACTCTAAAGGAAAAAAGCTGGTACAAGAGTTGAAATTCCCGATTTTTACAGGGCAGGTGAAATTGTAGGTTCAACAAGGTTCAATGATACGGATCATTGACAGATTCTACTACCGAAGTAAATGCAGAAAAATGATCCAAATGAAATGTCAGCATATTTACACGAGATTAGCGTGTAAGGCTGTCGTATATAAATATTAATTCAAATTGATAATCAATGTCCTTAAACACCAACCATATTTTTTTACACAGAGAAAGATTCTAATAATGATGAAGTAATAAATTTCAAATTTTCATTTTAAGAGCCTTATTTTATTTACACTATCCGTCAATGGCCTTCGAATGGAGGGCCTCTATGGCTGAAGTCGTCAAAGGTTTGCTGCTGCTTTTATTGGCGCAGCAAAGCGCAGCTTGGATTCCTTTCATTGGTGAAGAGTCCCACAAACACCTCCATCCCACCACCCAACAAGGTGGTAAGTAGGAGTCCCACAAGCACTTCCATCCCACCGCCCAACACGGCGGTAAGTAGGAGTCCCACAAGCACTTCCATCCCACCGCCCAACACGGCGGTAAGTAGGAGTCCCACAAGCACCTCCATCCCGCCGTCCAACACGGCGGTAAGTAGGAGTCCCAGAAGCACCTCCATCCCACCGCCCAACACGGCGGTAAGTATAGGAGTCCCACAAGCACCTCCATCCCACCGCCCAACACGGCGGTAAGCAGGAGTCCCACAAGCACCTCCATCCCACCGCCCAACACGGCGGTAAGTAGGAGTCATATGAGTAAATAAGAGATTTCTAGTGTTTGATTGATATGAAAAATTACGAAACCATGAAGATTTGACTCGAACGTTCTGACTCGGTTTTGTTTAAAATAGCTCGTATTTTTTCAACATGCAAAGAAACACAAATAAACATTAATTGTTAATCAACGTTAAGATAATAATCTAGAAAAGCAGACCTCTAATCACAAAGGAAAGAAAGAAATTTTTAAGATTTGTCTGTCTTCGGTTTTGTCGGACAGAGTGGGACCTGCTGCAGCTTGTGTCGCTGAACGAGTCCCAGGAAGGCGTGTCCCTGTCAGCAACACCTCACAGGAACGCGTCAGCCTTCGTCATCAAGGAGGCCTACACTAACGGCCGTGTTGGCCACGACATCACGCATGAGGTCAGTGCCACGACATCACACATGAGGTCAGTGCCACGACATCACACATGAGGTCAGTGCCACGACATCACGCATGAGGTCAGTGCCACGACATCACACATGAGGTCAGTGCCACGACATCACGCAGGAGGTCAGTGCCACGACATCACGCATGAGGTCAGTGCCACGACATCACGCATGAGGTCAGTGCCACGACATCACGCATGAGGTCAGTGCCACGACATCACGCATGAGGTCAGTGCCGCGACATCACGCATGAGGTCAGTGCCACGACATCACGCATGAGGTCAGTGCCACGACATCCCGCAAGAGGTCAGTGCCACAACATCACGCATGAAGTCAACGATGTTAAACGTTGATATTTCTAGAAGCACGAGCGAGAATCAACGGAAAACTCAAGATAAATCGAACATGTACGATGAATTGCGTTGTAAAAATTCTTGGCAAACTGATAACTTGCTGTTTCTCATATTTTCATGGTTTAAATCATGCTGAAATATCTGCTACCCTATTCCCAGTTATTCCCTTCATTTGATAATTTGATATATTACATGACTTCGTTTCTGCTTGAAATTAGTCACATATCCGAAACCAATTCTGCTTACGATTTTTGAGAGCATTATCACTAAATCATTTTGCCAAAATTAGTAGAGAGCGTTAAATATTTTAATTGTTTCAATCGCTCAACATTACCCACTTCCGCGATGTAAATAATATTTTTTTATAAGTCCTGGAACAATTTTGACTAAATCAGGATTTGATGAGGAGGTCGACAAAACGTAATACTTTACTGTTTATTTTGATGTTGCAGATATTCTCTCACCTACTGTCGGACGTGTCGTGCTTCTTCGTGTACCGCCAAGTGAACGGCACAGTCGCCCCCCTCATCACGGCCACGATGCCTGGCTCCTCCAAACCATGGCTGCAGGTGATTGCTTCTAAATTTTAGTACAATCAATTTAGTAAATCAATTGTTCATTGATTTTTTTAATGGCCGATTGCTTAGCCTTTTAAACTAATGACAAAGCTAATGAAATTTATGTTAACATTCAATACCCTTTTTTATTGCAAAGTTTCGTGCGCGACGTGCAACTGCTATTTATGTCAAAGAGACGTTAAAGTGTAAAAAAATAAATGTTACATTGTTACGAGAAACACAAAAGCGTTACGAACGCTCAAGCGCAGAGTACTTATCATTTTTCTGACGACGATCTGCTGCACAGTAGCCGATCTCACTTTTTTACTCAGAATGAATGACTGATGAAAAATTTTTATAACTTTAAAGTTTGCTAATTATGAACAGCATACATGAAAAAAATTCTTAATAATCACTGCAGCGGAAAATTTCATTTAAGAATCTGTGTAATATCTGATGTTCTGAACAATTGATTATGGGAGCCGACGTAAATTCTTGGAGTTTAAATGATATTTACAATACAAAATTGAAATGAAGCTAAATTTAATAATGAACAAATAATAAATCCTAGCCATGTAGGATTCGGCAATTGGCTATTCATTGCCAATATGAGTATTCACAATATTGTTCTTTACCACTTGGGAATTCTTTCTAAGGACATTGTAATGTTTTTTTTTTTAATAATTAATAACGGCATGCAAGGCGGATGTGCTCGTCAGTCTGGAACATTTTTTCTTTTCAACTGAAAACAGCAGCATCAGTGATTGATTATTTTATAAATTCTAAACAAAGGTTGAAGCTGCTCCTGCCTTTGGTAATTATTCTTAAATTAGTTTTATGAACATCTGCTAATAATTGAGAAGACTCGATCCTGATTTGAAAATCTGATGAGGAAAATTAACGAGTTGTATTAGTATTTAGATTCGATATTCCCCGAATTTGAATAAAATACTGGTCAGAGGAACCTGGTGTGAGACGCATAAGTCAAGAGTATTCATTTTTACAGTTTAGTTTCGAAAAATGTCTGATGTGGACTTTGTGATTGCATATAGTTTGGTGTCATGGCAGCGCCGGAGCGGTTTTGCCACAGCCTGCTCTTTTTATCTTTCGTGTTTTTCAACCCTTAGATTGTGCATTTAATTATTAACATTTAGTGCAAAATGTCGGTTAAGAAAAGTGTTTAACTTGGAGACAATAACTTCAAAATTAAATAAGAAAATTAAAAAAAGTAGCATGGTTGACGGCGCGTCATTGGCGGCTTGTTGCTTAAATTTACAATTTCTTTCGTAGTTTTTGTACCTCAAGATCGCATGCTCGGAGCATAATTTCCAGCAATAAAATGACATAACATGAGTGAACAAATATTTAAAATATGATCTTCAAGTTGAATAATCTCTATTAAAGTACTCCGGAATTCGGCTAATTAACCTATCATCTCTCGTGTTAGTTTTTCATCCCGCTCGCATGGCAGAATTAATTTACGGGTCCAATACGTCATTTTAAAACAGTATTAAATTCCCTTTAATCATTGTACTCCGTTGCTTCATTATGTTGGGAAATATTATTCTATTTAATAAATTTTTCTGTTTTCGATTTTTCCAGATAAATTCTGACCTTCGACGTCGAAGGCTACAGCTTATTTATCGGCTTAAAGGAGATCGCCGCACGCACCGTACTACCTTTCCTCTGTCCGATAAGGTAACGTACCAATAAAATTATTGAAGCCCATACATGCCAATGAACATGAAGCGTATTGAATTGTGATGGTCATTGGAAGTTTGCTGCTATGACCGTAAGATTATGCATTATAAAAATCATATGGAGATTTTCATGAGGATTCACAGAATTAATTTAGTGTATAGAGACACTGAATTATACTTTCGGCGATTTCCGTACGTTTTCCCTGCACAAAATCAATCGTAAGCGTTCACAGGTTGGCCTGACATGGACCAGGCTGCTCGTGTCAATAAGCGGAACGCAAGTGAAGGTTTGGGTGAACTGCGACGGTGTGGTGAAGAGGCAACTGGACGGTGCAGTGGACCTGCTGCTGCCTCAGGAAGGACTGCTCTTCTTCTCACACGAACAGCACTTCAAGAACAGACTTCTCGTGAGTTGTGCTGCACAGGGCTAGCTGCTTCCTTGTTTAGTGGAGCCTTTTAATAAAAATAATGTTTCACGTATTTGCTAAAAATTTACTGCCACCTTATTTCAGCGTAGCTCGGGACAAATGATCCTTGAGATTCCGATTCGCTTTATCTCTCATCAAGTTAATGATTGTCACAATAGAGTGGTGCTAATTAGGGAGAGAAGAAATAAAAATAAAATTTGCTGAATCAATAACGTAATCATGCTTTAATATTGATTTTAATTACTTATAATTACAGTAGTAATGAGACTAATAGCGTACGAATAAACCTAATTAATATATTTACTAACTTACTTTAGACGCTCCAACGCTCCTTTATTCTCCAAATTATTAAGCATGAACGAATAAATTCGATGTGTTTTACGTATTTAAATTTCACATGCTAATCTCCCGATATTTAAAATCTTTTAAAAAGATTGATCTCACACAACTGAACGACTTGCAATCAATATTTCAGATGCTTAAAAGTCTTATTAACCTGTTTATACCGTTCCCAGGGCGCCGTGCAGACTGCAAAGCTGTTCAACTTCGCGATGTCATCGCGTGTGTGGCGCTGCAATTTTGATGATCAGTTCGGCCCGGATTGGAAGCCGCCCCTTATTGGATAAATTTCCTATCAAGTTAGAAATAGACTTATGAGCTATTCATGCCACTCCAATGTTGCGAATTTGAAAGGAGATGCAAGATGAGAAAGATCGATCGGAACTTCTTATTGGAATAGAAGCCATTCCTCGTCAGAGCAAATGAAATGGGAACGAAAATGTCACAAATTTAAACATTTGCAAATGCGCCAGCACAAAGTCCATGTGAAGAAGCTTGCACTTATTATTGGTATAGCACATCAGGAATTAAGTCCAATGCAAGAAATAAATAAAACTTGGAATTTCGTCCTAGTATACAAACAAGCAAGAATTCGAAATTTCGTGTTTTCAACTTAAACTTGATCTCTGCTGGTTAGACAATTGTTTTCAACGTCCCAGGAGTAAGTAAATGACTCCCATGACGAGGTATCTCATGGATCCATGCCTACCAAACTCAGAATTGAATAAAGAGAAAAAGGTTGACGCGTGGGTCTCGAACCCACAGTTCACTGAAGTGTAGCTTAATTAAGAAAACCGGTGCACAGAACGGTGCATGCTCAACGCTAATGTTACTCGTCGGGAAAGGAGTTAACCGTCATGCTTTTTAAGAGCAACTTCTCGCGTCCTCACGCGAACTCTGGGCAGACCAAGTCAAAATCGGTAGCTTTTTACGAGTTGCCGACACCAACTTGTTATATAATTTCTTTTAATGGCCCTATATTAGAATCTACGGATTAATATGTAAGCAAAATATTGTGATGCACGTGTCCTTTGCTCGTAGAACTTATACATCCTATATCTCACGTTTGGTCAGCCTAATGTACGTCACACAACGAAAGGAAGTGATTATTATGACCATATATGATTTTTTCAGAGGTTATAAGTGTTTCAAATTTTCGTTTAACAATAATTCAGCTCCTTACAATCTGCATGCCCTATATCGCTATAAATGTTTGTTCACGCAGCAATAGATTCTGTTTTCAATATTTAATCGTAGCGGCTTTATGATAAAGTTTATGCCGTTTTATCCAATTATTGTTGTAAATTAGGATTTTCCTCGTAAATCTCGCACAAACTTGCACATATCCGCTCATGAATGGTCATTAGGATCTTATTCAGGTAGAACTGTTGCGTCCGTGCGCTTTTCTTTCTCGATGCAAAAGCCCTTCAATACGCATTTTCCTGACATTATTTTGGTCCTCAGTGGTTTTAATTTTTTAGAAGCATTGGTGGGTTGAAGGGAAGTTTTAAAACGGGTTCGCCACTACCAGTGGCTCAAAAATTAGCCATTTATTATTCGGAGCCAATAATTTACTAACATATCTCAATTATGAAAGCAAAGTAAAAAATTAAATAGATGAGGAGCCTAACCTGAATATCAATTTGTAAGTAATTAAAATATAACACTGAAATTTTCATATGTTGTTGGGCGCACCACAATGTTGATATGTATCACTTACTTTTGCTCACGTGACTCGTGTTTGTCAGATTAGTTAGTAATCGTGAATGTTACAAGGAATGCTCATAGCACGAGGTCTCGAGTTGAAAATAAGTGTACCATGTTATCGTTTCAACAGAATTTGATTCTTATCAATGTCTTGGCATCACCAACAATCTCTCACGTGACCTCATTTGAGCAATGTAAATGATTACTCATAATGGACTAAAATCAACGCACCCAATTACTTAGTAGCCAGTAAATGCCAACTTCATCCCTATTTCACTAATGCGGAACTACTTATAGCACAAATTGTAAAACGTTCATGTACATACTTTGTTACCTACTATTTCGATCCTAAATAAATAAAATGTACATTCTCATGTACAGAAAGATAACTGAACCTTCTACTGGGCATGACTCAACAATGAAAACGTTTTAAAAGTTTTAAAACGAGTAAAAATTACAAGACGATTTCAATCCGCTGGAATGGACATCAGACATTGGGAAGGTGGAGCGAGTGAAGTGCTATGAAATGAGCAAATAGTGGAAGCAAATCGGGTGCATGAAGATGATGCGAGAAGAAAAAAAGAGACTTCTACTTCTGTTAGAATGAAACCAAAGAAGAAATGGGAGCAAATAACAAAAACTAAAATTATTTGCGAATGGTCCAAAGCTTCCGGAGCAACATCAAGAGGTGTCGTAGAGTACCAGAGAATCTGAGAGGAAAATTATATTTGGTACCGATTTATTTAGAACGATTTATTTATAGAACGAGGGCTGCATGGCCTTTCTTGTAAGTACAGCGCTGGGCGACATCCAAGACACTCGGCTCTGAACGATGTGATCAGGAGGGCTCTTCAGAGCGCTGGCGTCCCTTCATGCCTTGAACCCGTTGGAGTGGACAGAGGGGATGGTAAGAGACCGGATGGCTTAACGGTTTTAATTCCTTTTTTTTTGTTGGAATGGTGAGTGTGGGAGGCCTTTTTTAAAAAAAAAAAAAAAAAATTTATTACATCAGTCGTAACATGGACTATGGAGAAAAATGTACAGATCTTATTAACATTGCGCGATGAGATCACAAGGAATTAAATTAGAAATTAGATAATAACCGTTTCAGTGAAGCCATTTGTAAGGCCTCAGCATGGGAGTCGATGAATATTTCTAGTGCTGAGATTACACCGTTGGCAAACGCAATTCAGGATTGAAGTTTGGGAGAAATAAGTATGAACCGACGGAATTTCTGGAAAGCAATATCAAGCCCATTACACAGTGTTATTCTAAAATCTAAATAATGAACTCAATTTAATAAATTCGCATTTATTTAAGTATAAATTCAAAATGAATAACTTTTACAACAAATAAACGAGGAAAACTCAATTTTTTTAACCTATTCAAAAGCGGAATAGATTTCCGAAACTATATGAATTAGTAACTTCCCAAACGTTGGTAAGGATGCAAACTTGCATAGGAAATAAAATCTGGCTCTACACTTCTGGCCACCGAGATCACCTGATCTCACCCCATGTGACTATTTCTTATGGGGTTACGTCAAGGAAGCTGTTTACGTCCCGTCTCTACCAGTAACTCTGTTTACGTAACGCCTCTACCAATAACTCTGTTTACGTCCCGCCTCTACCAGCAACTCTGTTTACGTAACGCCTCTACCAATAACTCTGTTTACGACCCGCCTCTACCAGCAACTTTGTTTACGTAACGCCTCTACCAATAACTCTGTTTACGTCCCGCCTCTACCAGCAACTTTGTTTATGTAACGCCTCTACCAGCAACTCTGTTTACGTCCCGCCTCTACCAGCAACTCTGGTTGATCTGAAGAACCGTATCACTGCTACGGTGCACTCAGTAACAGAGGATAAGCTTTTTCGTGTGTGGGACGAGTTTGGCTACCGTTTAGATGTTTGCCGTGCCGTTTAACATTTATAAATAAGTATAAAAAAATTTAAATCTTTATTTTTTCATCGGTACATATAATAAATTATTCATTTTTGAATGTATACTTAAATAAATACGAATTTATTAAATTGAGTCCACCACTTAGAATAACCCTGCACCTTCAATGAGTTGCAAAAAAATATAGGAATACGTAAATAATTTGATTTGGCAAGCGATTCAGAAAATAGCTATTAAAAAAAAGATGAACAGCAAATTCTTCTCATATATCTTAGCCAGCAGTTGAATAAACTCACATAAAATGAACTGAACCTTCACAATTCAACGAAAAATTTGTATTTGTTGTCATCTCTGAACGGGATAATTTTCGGAATAAATTAGAGGGGGAAGTCTTTAGAATGAAAAAAAAATTCTGTCTTCGATATACACCTGACTGGGAACATAAACCATCCAACATCATCATGTTTATGCCGGCAGGATTGTCAAGAAGTTGGTCGGCGCTGCCGAAGTATGAGCTCCTGAAGACTCTCCTTCAGCCGCTGGGTGTGCTGCAGTTCGTTCGACAGCTTATTGATCTGCAAGCGTATACAAAGATTAAGGGAAACGTTCGGCCAAAAATCGAAAATTTTGGCTTTTCCGGCTTTTACTGTCATTTTAAAGGTCCAGAAATTGCGCATCTAAGAGCCCAAAGCCATGTTTGTGCGTTCGTTTGTTCGTCTACGACAGCCGTCGAAGCACAAGTAAAACCTTCAATGATCACAAATTTCAGTTTTTGGCTCTCCTGAAAAGTTAAAATTTTAATCTTAAAAATCTATCTCCTTCTATGATTTTTAAACTACAGCATCGAGAGAAATACCACTCGATTCGTAAAAAAGATCTAAAGAATGGTTAAGCTTTTTTGCAATTTCCTTATAGTTCAGATTATATTTTGCAAAAAGGGGAGGGGGCGGGGAATTGAAAAACGGACGAAACACCCCCCCCCCCAACCCACAAAAATAAAAATTTCGAAGAAAACTACGACGAATCGCTAGATATGGTTTTTACGCATTGAATGATATGTATCTCGATGTTGTAGTTTGAAAATCCTAGGAGGAGATAGATTTCTACAGTGCCCCCTATTTTGGTCGTTTTCATTCATTTTTTTAAAAATTTACATGAACAAAAAAGTCTTAGATTTCTGTTTTACAAACGCGTACCCAGTTTCAAAGTGATCCCTCCGTAAATAAAAACAAAAAAAAAACATTTTTTTTACCGAGACGTACCCCTTACAATCACGTCTCGATTCTTCGGGGCGAAATTTTTGCACAGAGCAATGAAATAAAAATTGGATTCATACCAAACAAAAAAAATGGAGTCATATTCAGACTAGAGTAGATACTTCTAGCCTGAATTTGAATCTCTTGATATAATTCTAAATTTCCTAGTTTTGAATCAATACGTGATATAAAAATTGTCGTTTGAAGAGTAGAGAATTCAAAACGTCACTCTAAAGCAAAAAGTTCTTGTTATAAAGCTATGGTTTGCTGACCTTCTCCGTGTTACTCCATTCGTACTTCTTAGCAACAGAAAGCTGCCTGGCGAGTTTAGCAAGTCGCTTCTCCAGCCGCGCTGCCTGTTGCTCTACGTCCACCCCCTGCAAGCAAGCAAATAGTCACTTCCTTTTACTGCCGCAAACTTCTTCACAATGGCGAACAATGCACGATTGCAGAGAAACAAACTCAGGGCGATGTCATGGGAAATGAGGTCAAAAAATTTCACACTGCTTCATCCTGGCATAAGTGGATGCGACGCAGGGCTTAACTCATCGTCCCCGCAGGCATTCGCAGCTCAATTATGAACAAACGCATGTAGCTTGCTTGTTTGAAGCACGATAAACACAGTTAATCTATACTTTCAGGAGCTTTGAAAGTTAAATTCACTCATATCGGCGAATACACTTGGCATTAAAATAACACATTGAACAAATTAGAACAAATTCATGAAATGACTTGTAAAACACACCTGCAACAAGGTCTTAGATTGCAACACGAGAAGTAGAGTTCGCAATGAGAGTGAAATGAAGTAGAGTTCGCAATGAGAATGAAATACTAAACAAGTCAATAGTGAATACAACTCAATAAGAAATGCTCGCATCGACGTCACTCACTGGAATGTTAAGATGCAAGACAGAATTTTCTCCAGCAGGCGTGACGAGTGAAGCTTGCACGCAACCTGCACATTATTATCAAATATACAGAATAAAATCATTGGCTTGAATATCATTTTGTTCACTCACAGGCCGCATCTGAAGTACCTATATAATTTCGTTTCCTGAGGTTAGAATTAAATCAAAGGTTTTGACATTGCATAGCGTCTAAAGTGTCGTCCTTAGCGAAAATCCAGAATTTTAACCAAACAATGATAGATTATAAATCGCTAGGTTAGCACCAAGATAATTTCGCCGAATCCTTACCTTCTGGATTTTTACCGTAGATTATCTCAATTGCGCTCAACTGTGCAAGGTGGCAAGCGACAGAAGAGAGCTCAGTGCCTCTCTGGGCGGCAGTGAGGTGAGGGCACTCGCTGTACAGGACGCCTTAGGCACAAAACGACGTAAAGCATATAACATTTCGGATGACTCATTCGTAAGAGTTATATCCAACAGAAATACGAAGTGAAATACGAAAAATACTGCGTTTATTCGCATCGTTTCATACAGTTTATACATCACTTTCCATTTCATGGGCAAAATATACTTCATTGAGCAAGCATGCGAGATAGATTAACATCTCGAGTTAACAATAATTAACATGAGTAAATATGTACCTGAAGCTCGTTTCTGCGCGGCGCCATGAGCGGCTTTGAGACTCCGCGCGGCCGCGACAACCTCTAGCCACGCGTCGACTTGTCGTGCGACTGAGATGTCTTCCCATTGATGCCACTGCACGTGAAAGCGACATCATCAGCCGATCTGTAGTTCTCCTACCGGCTGACCAGATTGAAAAAGTGATCTAACCACGCCAACGAACATAGTTGAAACGACACTAAGATGCATAATGACTCTAAGATCAGAAACAAAATATAACGAAGAGCACATATCCGCTTAATTTATGGACGATTTATATACTTCGACTTGTGTTTATCGAACACCTAGCATCAAGATTATGGACCTTCATCCATCAGCATTATAGAAATGGAATATTGTAATATGTAATATAGATGTATATGTAATATACATCCTATATGTAATATAGATGAATGGAATATTGACATATTTTATTCATCCATGGAATATTTTACCCACCATGGCGTGTTGAGGATAGGCTTCAGCAAAAATGCTCGGCTTCTTGGGGGAGCCGGCTACAGTAGGCATGCAGTGGTAGAGCTCCTCTGCCAGGTGCGGCATCACAGGAGCGATGCACAACAAGGCGGTGGTCATGCAGTGCGCCATAACAGACATGGACGTTACTGCATCGCCATATTGCATCTCTGGACCCTTCAAACTTTCAACAGCGCAATCAGGAACTTCCAAGCTTGAATGAACATCAATGCAAGGTTTAACAGCTTCCTGGAACACAATAAAATGTTCCGGTCATAAAAAGTAAATCAGGAAAATAAGCGAGTCGCAACCAGGAAAATAAAAAATCAGAGAAATTGGGCTTGCACTTGCTTCTTGATCAACAGCACTTATAGGCAAAAAATAGAACGTAAGTTTAATAATAGTCTAACAATTTCGAACCAGATGTTTGTCAGTCTGAGGCATGCCTCACACAGAAGAAGCAGAACCTGGAATCTCATTCGTCCCTTATATGCCTGTTACATTGCATTCTAAAGTGAGCAGGTGCAAACTAAGTCTTTCTCCCATCCACAGAAGTCAATATATACATATAATGACAAAAACCTCCAACGCGGCTAGCAGTGGCACTATTTCTTGCGGCTACCATAGCGTATAATCCTTCATCACTTGCAACTAGCCTAGCTACAACCTTCCATCACTTCACTAGATATTATTTCTAATTCATCCGCTTCTGTTTTGCCTGCATATGATAGAGCTGCACAACATATCTCAATGAGAATGTAGCCTGAGATTCACCACGTGAATACTAACAAGAAACACGTCGCAGAGGACGGACTTCCATAACGTCGTGAAGGCCGTGATGAGAAGGGCAGTGTTGCAGCTCCGTAAGGCGCCGTCTGCGGTGCTGACGAGGCTGCCTGTGTGGTGCAACAGCCAACGCTCCATCACACCCAAATCTTGTCTGAAAATACAGAGAGTGTCAAACGCAATTCATCAATGAAACATTAGTCCATTAGTCCATCAATGAAACACGAGTCCATTAGTAGTTGTTATTACAGTTATTATATCATTTATTATTAAATAAATAACAATTATTATTTCCACAGTTATTATGTTACACTGGCTGGATAGTCATGATTAGACATGCAAATAAAATTTCAGATGAAACGAAATTTTATTGTAAGAAACGAGTTTCTACAACTGTTCTCTCTTTTATTACGGACATGATTTGGAGATTTCTTCTATAATTTCAAGAAGTTACTTCGTTAGAACTTCGAAAATCATTAGGACAGTCATACTTTCATTCATTCAATTAAGAATCGAAGTCCGCAGGTATGTTCACATCATTTCATTCGTCTCTTATGTTTCTTAAATTCATATACCGCACCTAACTTATAAATTAAAAATGTAATGATAATGCGATAACAATGAAGAAAGATTATCTACAGTCAAAATTTATTCGACCAACGACGCCGAGCGGGCGCGTCAAAGAACAAATGACGATTAAGAAATAACGCGACAGTATTAAAACTCACGTTAGTTTGTGAAGAGGCAACAACTCGCGACACTTGATGCGATCGCACGACATCCTCAGGAACTTGACTGACTGCCACATTTTGTTGGGTAATTTGCTGAATGAATCCAACTCTTTGGGGCCGAACTGTACATGGTCACCTGGCACGATAACGAGGTCAGATTTACTCACAATATCTGGGCACGAGAAATATACTGAAAATTATACACACGTTACCGATTACACGGAAAAGGAAGGAAGAAGAATAATTTATCAACAGTAATTGTCGTACTGAAAAGCTAGATTTCAAACATATTTTACTTGATAAAATGATCTAAATACATGGATTACCATTCAGCAAACCACCTGGTTATCATCAAGCAACTACAAATTCACAAAATGACACTTGGAATTCGCTGTAGCCAACACTTACTGAAGAGGCTCGTTGACAAGAGGGCCATCCGCAGCACGTCAGGCCCAACGAAAGGTAAATCCAGGCCCGTGGTATTGGACGCAACATTCGTTGGATGGTCGGATTTTTTGTCCTCAGCCTGCTTGGGTGACGACTTGGCTGGACTAGATGGATCTTGAGAGCTAAGCTCAGTGGATGACTTGTTCTGAGAAGAGTGACTATAAAGAGGATCTGTATTGTGACTAGATTTACTGGCAGCTGCACGATATTCGCTGTCAATGAGAATCATTGGATCGATGACGTTGCCTCTACTTTTGCTCATCTTGACGCCTTTGGAATCACAGATGAGGCCATGGAGTTGCACCCTCTACAACACAGAAGCCTACGATAATAAATCCATCGTTTCGGAACACTAATTCACTGGAATTAAGAATTGACTCTGTTAATATTGTCCTCAACAATTTTAAGGACATTTTGGAGCTGAATTATTAAATGTAAGTAAGGCAAAAATGAAAGCTCAGTTCACAAGGAAGCGTCAAATTGAACATTTCGTTAATAATTAATAAACACAATTATATCATGGCAAAAAGTAGATAACATTTATTACGCTTGACTAAAGAATTTTTGGAAACATAGTAAATTACACTTGGTTCATTTCAGAAAAATATATACTCTAAACAGGCGAACAAATGAGGAATAAGTAGTTATTAAATTCCAACAATTACAATCATTCATGAGTACTGTATTGTAAGCACCTTGAAGGGCAGCTGCCCAGTGAGCTCCGTGCCTAGCATGACCATCCTGGCCACCCAGAAGAAGAGAATATCCTGCCCCGTCACCAGCACCGAAGTCGGGTAGTAGCGGGACAGCCGAGCACTGCAACGCACGATATCATCAATCCTTCAAGGATTCCCACAGCAGCGCAGGATATCTTCAATCCTTAAAGGATTACCACACCAGCGCAGGATATCATCAATCCTCCAAGGACTACCTTCTGCGCGAACAATCTTATTACAACTTCATGATAGCACGATTCTTCATATCACAAGAACAAACATACCTCACTGATAGGATGAGAATCAGAAATTTCATATTCCATACTAAATAAGAGGTGAACACGGCAAAGCGGGCAATTTATAGGAATGAAATCAAGAGAAATGACCCCGAAGGAAGTGGAAGAATGGAATCAAAGAGCTTGCCTCTGCCATGGCCATCCTAACGATGCGAAGGGAAACAGCGCTGAAGAGAACCACGTGTCCAGCACGTCCGGGTCCTGTTCTGCCCGTAGCAACTCGGCACTTCTTCCTGCACGCAAAAATACAATTAATAATCCGGCGTTAAGATGGTGAAAATAATTGTAAGCTATTTTAGCTTACATTTGACCAGCAGAACTCTGGCGCAAGGCAAAGCGAGAGACCTCACAGGTTGGGTCTTGGTCAGACTAGGTTACTTTCCATGGATGACAACTAAGAATAGGTAGATCTTAATGTAGCAGACTGATGAATGCTACCGATTGAAACCATAGTATAATGATATAACACCATTCATATGATGAAACGCAATACAAAATAAATTCAACATAAGTATTAATGGCTGATGATACACAACTAAAAATGACTTGGTCACTGAAATTCGAAGTATTTCCATAAAAGCTTTTACTACCTCTTAGCTCCATTATTTAGAAAAAATATTCCACCAACCAAGATTTTGTAAATAGCTGGCAAAAAAAAGAACGGTAAACAACGTCAGAAATTCATCTGACTAAAATTGGGAGCCCATTTCCAAAGAAATACCAATTTTCACTAAAATAAGAAAGTTGAGAAGCAAACCTAGCATCTCGGCGGCTTTATCGAGAGCTTGAGTCTCAGACTCGGCTGCCAGCCAGACTTCACCGTCGTCGTCAGCGAGCGGGCCTGCTCCCTTGAGCGGCTCAGTGTCGGCAGCGTGGCGGATGCGATACATGGGCACGCGATGCCCCCACCAGATCTGTCGCGAGATGCACCTGTGCACACATGAAAAGTCTCAGAAACGTCTTAGGCCTTGGCGGCTTTATCAAGGTAAAATTATATATGACATTCTCGTTCTCAAAGCAAGCAGTCTAAGAACAATACTACCATTTATAAGCTTTTGTTCTTCTTGTATAACGACAGGGTATTGCACCATTCTTCATAGAACCAGCATTAACACAACCTGTTCCCAATGGCAAAAAACTATAAACCTAACTGGTTATGTCATGTGGCAGATTTTCATTGATTAAACAGTAGTGAACATCCAACAGAATAAGTGTCCCAAAAACATTAATAAGCTGGAGTGCGCGATAAGTTCACCGCAAATTTCATTAGAGAATAATGTTTCTTCAGACAGTAGAAACCTCTCAACATATACTTCTAATCTATTCTGAAGATGGAGATACATTACGTTCACAAATTCATTGATGAATACATAAGATATTTTTTAACAGAGTGCATCTCACCAATCTTCATGTTGAGTTTGCTTCATCCAAGTGGTCCAGACGTTGCGCTGTGATGGTGGGTCGATCAGCAGGTCACCGTTCTCGACTGCACGGCAGCTGCGCTCTGCCATCTCCCGCACCCGCACAAACCTGGGCATGTTGAGAGCTACAACTTGCATTTCATTACAGCTGTCGGAATAACTTTCAAATTACCTGCATCCTAGCTCCTTTTCATACTTAGAACTTGTTTATTTGTCAGAATAATCTGCGTTCTTGCCGATAAGCCATTTTCGTCTGAACATACTCGACTCGTTCAGAAAGAACTGCCTATTAGTATTGAAATAGTTTGACTGATTCCCTTCGGAAATGATTATTCTTATGGAGATGAATAGCAATAAAAGTCCTCCAATCGAACATTGGGCTACCCATTTTTCATCAGAGCTCTATACAGTTGGTTCAGAGTGGTAAAGTAACACTGTAGAATACTAAAAAAACATGATCCTAATCCTAACCTAATAATCCCGTTAACAAAATTTCATTTTTAGCGCATTTTCTTATTCATGGGAATAATGGCGCTATTGTGCTCGTCATGACCGTCTGTCCGTGACTTCGCGTTTTCGTCGACGAGAAAATGCACTCTCTGTCACTCACTGCAGTGAGTACTGAGTTATATTTTTTGCGGATGGTCGAGAATACGATTTCATTGAAAGTCTCATTCCATATTTTTTTCACAATTGATATGTTTTTGGATGCAAAATGCGCTAAACTAATTTCCTATAGTGTCATTAACTTTTCAAAGCATGAGTTTGGCTCAACAATCGGGAACTTCACTGAACACAGCTCTTCCGCAACACCCAAATCTAGAACCTAAACGACTTGAATAATGTTACGAGTTTGTAAAACCGTCACCAATTACTAATGGCTTCTCAAGATAAACCCACCAATCATAGAAAAGAATTTGGCCGCTGCTAAAAAAAGTTTTGACAGCATTGCTTCAGATCATGGGCTACACTTAACGTACATTAATTGGCTGCTACATGTACTCAGTTTTGACAGCATTGCTTCAGATCATGGGCTACATTCAACTTACCACTGTTTTTGCACTAGAGTCTCGACAACGTCGCCAGTTCTGGAGCATCGAGGCACGGTTTGAGCGTGCGGCCGCACCGCTCTCAGCAGCCCACGCTCCTCCAGCAACGACAGCATGGCGCCACGAGCACTCAGCCGCGGTAAACCCTGACACAAAAATTATAATATTTAACCACGATTCATCTCAAGCATAATGGGACAAGCAGTTAGAAAACTTGACAGAAAATTAAAAAATGTTTCTACATTTTGACATGCGGTATCAGAGGCTGGGGATTTTATTCGTAAAAATAGATACGAATATCTTTTTGCATTATTTCTTTCATTTCCAACCTTCAAATAGATCTTTCATTTAATTGATGCCCAGGTAAGAAGTTACATGAAGTATCCGGATATGATCGTTTTCCGGACGACGTGTTCTATAAATCACACACTTCAGACAGCTAAGCAAATACAAGATTATGTGAAGAAATACTGTAGGTATAGAAGAACTTTTTTTCACTTGAGGCATTTTGGTCATCAGTCAAGAAATATTGACATGAATGTAAACAAGCAGAAAAATTCAACTCATTGGCAAAGCTTAACTTTTCAATACAAATATATATTACGGTCAAAAATATAACTTACAGATATTTTTCTATTATTATGAGAAATCCACATACAAACTTAGTACAAATAAACTTTAAAACATAAATTTTAGTGCTCGATGCAACAAACCCCTTTTAATTGATCAAAAGAGAAATGATGCAGAGCACAAAATCATTACCAACTTACTGTCTGTGTAAACCGTCACAACAGAATAACTACTATGTTGAATCCAAATTCTACTCTAATTCTACCTGCAATAGAGAATTTTGTTGTCAGTGTTCGCCTTCACTGACATAAATAAGTCCAGCTTACTTGTAGACTTGGGACGGACGAGTCGAGAGTGCCGTCACGAAGGATGTTGCTCATCACGGGGAGGTGATGACGCTGGCCAACGGCGTAGTCTACGGCGCTCAGACCTGGAGTCACTTTAACAGCACCTGCAAACATCATCAAATAATGAGCATCAACGCGTGCAACATTTGCGTACGTATATGTAATGACTACATCCTTAAAGGGGTCATGGTGCAACATAATTTGAACGGTCAGTGATAATCCTAGAATATAGGTGCAACAAAACATCAAAAGATCAAAATCAACCATATAAAACCAATAGCTGCAATAGCTACCAATAGCTAGAGCATCAAAATTAAACATAGCACATGTGACAGCTATAAGGACATAGACTACTCTCAGCAACACAACTGATTCAGTAAACATCATTGTTGAGATATGGCCTTACATATTTGGCATAACAACTGACCTACACAGAGCAGTGCCTATGGCAGGGTCGACTGCTAAGTCTGCTACCTGCACAGACCTGTGCCTATGGCAGGGTCGACTGCTAAGTCTGCTACCTGCACAGACCTGTGCCCATGGCAGGGTCGACTGCAAAGTCTGCTACCTGCACAGACCTGTGCCAATGGCAGGGTCGACTGCTAAGTCTGCTACTTTCACGGACCTGTGCCTATGGCAGGGTCGACTGCTGCATCTGCAATGATGGGAATGCTGCGGTCTGGGCGACAAGGGATTTGTGCTTTCTTGCCGATCAAATGTTTATATCTGTGCAGGAAATCATGGAGTTGCGTATTAATCACAAGTAGAATTTCACATACTACGTTCTTGAGAATATTCGTTGTTGATAACCTTGGATTTGGAAGTTCAACACAGTGCTAACAATACAGAGAAAAATGCAACAATTCTGTAATGACTTCATTTGAGAGGGTCATACATAGTTATTTAGTTTACAGATATGATATAGTATCACAGCACTCGTAATTTTAACAACTATTTTTTTCAATTAAAATAATGTGTATAGAACAAAAAATCAATACTTTAATTTTACATTAGGAAAATTAGCATTTTGCATTCCTATAGTACAAAACATCTATTTCATCAGAAATGATGAACGATTTGTGACATTTCATTTCCCAAAGGCATCATTCAGTTATCGGTTTACTATCAACATCATCTTTAAAGCATTCATATCTAGGCTAACCCATTAATGACGAGAATTATTTTCTGAATTTTTTTTCGGTTCCTTGTGAGAATATTATCATTTGTGATGGTAATAAGCAAAAAGTATGTTCATATTTTTATTTTTAGTATGTTCATATTTTATTGTATGTGAAAAATTATAGCTTGGTTCCATATGGAACCGCTCGGCATTAACTTAACGTTTCTTCAAACAACACTTTTTCCGATAGTAAATCAAGCAAGGTTGTTCATAATCGATAATACGTAATAGTATACGTATTCATAATGGACAATACTGATGATAAACCAATCATGGCAGAATACAATTCAATTTTTAGCATAGAATGCTTCCATCCATTCAAAATGAATAGGAAGGTTGCCCATTTTACGAATGTTTGTGGGTGCGTTGTCAACATTGTTTACGAAGCACTGCATTTGCAGTGCTTCTGATGTCTTACAATGACTATTCTCGATAGGCGAGCATAATTGCTAGTGGCTGCGTCATCTGAGTTATCTGAATCTCAGTATGTTTCCTTTGTTGCTGCTTCTGTAAAAGGTTCAGTAGCAAATATTTGATCTTCGTGTTATTCTTCTCTCGAAGTCTTAATTATTTCATGTGATGATCTGCCAAAAATACAACTAGAAAAAAGTGACTCGGATGAAAAATCGTATAGTGTTCTACGTACGTACCTAATTCCAAATATATCAACTTTCGGGATATATACTCCTATCAGCTCTAAAGATAATAGTTCACTAATAAATAACGGAAAAACTAGATCTAAGATCTAAATAAATAATTTCTAAATACAAACAAGTTTTTGAAATACAATGCATAACTGTATCACAAAGTAATCTACTGGGAAAATGATATGACCGGAATGCTTACACTACTGCCGAGCGGTTCCATTTGGAACCAGGCAAAATATTTCATGATCTAAATGACTTTTGAAACATTAAATCACGTAATACCATATACAGCATTAAAAATACTATCTTTGTCGATAAAATTCTGCATCTAACTTATAAATAATATATTTTTAGAACGAACTACTTACGTTTCTCTGCAATGATGTCAAGCCCTTCTGTCTGACACCCGGTACTTACAATCTTTTAATGTTAACTGAACAGGGAGTAGTCGGCGCAGCAGAACCAAACGTTGCCAGAACACGTCCAAGATGTGTATCAAACCTACGCATCCACTAGTATATTGATTTCACCATACAATTTTATTATGAAACCATTTTTTTCCGCTGGTTCCAAATGGAACCGCTCGGCATTAATGGGCTAAACTGCATCTTAATTCATAAGAATTGTTGCGCCAAAGTACATTATATTGCTCCACAGCCCAGGCTCGTATACCTGTGATCTTGTGGATGGACCATGATGGCGGTGTCAGCAGGGATAGTCTCAGGGCGCGTGGTGCTGACGACGATGTGTTCTCCTGATGAGGGCGTGGAGCCATCAGGGAACACCAGAGGGTAGGCGACGTCGAACATCTGGCCAAACATGACAGGCTCATCGTGCCCTGGGATCACAGTTTCTGTTGGCCCAGTCACTTTCCAGTGGTCAACCTGATTGAAGGTTAAATGATTCAAAATAAGGAGAAATCTGAAAATGATTAACTACTAAATTTATTGTGAAAATTACTTTTACAGAGGAGATTGATGTTCCATGAAATTGGATGAGAAAAGTTTTGTAATAATCTTATAACCAAAACAATCGACATTTGATCATAATCATGTTGGAGAAACTGTATTTAAACTATAAAGGCAGAATAAGTTAATTATAAATAATAAATAAATTGGGGACGAATAAATGCTTCTTCACATACAAATTTTACATGTAAAGACATGAAACAAAGTTCAAAAAGTCAATTCACTTGCCTCAATATCAGAAATAACTGACTGGAGTGCAGGGCAGTAATTCACAGGCCGGGGTTTGCGATAGATAAGGCCTCGGTCATGAAGCATGATGAAGGCTTGCACCACTGAGTGACTCATGTCCTGTGAAACACTTCCATATTAGTTCATCAGTACTACTAAAAATCTCGAGAACGATTCATAACATGAAATATAAAATCATTCATAGGAATCAGCAGATAACAATAAACAAAATTATTGAAGCTATTATTGTCCCACTAGATTATCACACAAAAAAATATAACTCAGTACTCACTGCAGTGAGTGACAGAGAGCGCATTTTCTCGTCCGTCCATGACGTAAAGTCAAGGACGGACGTCACGGACAGACATGACGAGCACAATATCGCCTTTTTTCCATAAATGAGAAAATGTGTTAAAAAGAGTCAACATCAATATACCGTACGTCATCAAAATCAGTAGTATGCTATCATGGGTGCTATTTGAAAATGGCTTGGAAACAAATGGCATGGGTGCTATTTGAAATAGCATTTTGTTAGAATTTTTAAATTTTATTTGATGTTTTAACTGTTTTTGAGGATTTTACTCAATAATAATATATAAACTTCAATAGCACAGCACAGATTTTAATAATCCATGTACGAGTAAAACAAATTAGTGTTGAATTTTTCCTTTTTGCAATGAAGCTGAGATATCCATTTCAACCTAAAACATAAGATACTTCAATGAATTGATGAAGAATTCACCTTGCTCATGGTGAAAACGGAACAGTCCCAGTCCAGAGCAACACCCAACTTCTGCAGCTGATCATAAATGCAACTCTCTTTGCTGTCCTTCCATTCCCATGCTGCTCTCAGGAATCTGAGGATTAGCAGTAAAACACCAAGTTATGAAAATAGATCAGTCCTCACTGAAGTGACAGAAAGCGCATTTCTCTGTCACATGAAGTCACGGACGGACATCAGCGGAGTCACACACAGACAAACATGAGATGCGCAATAGCGTTTTTTTTCATAAATGAGAAAATGCGCTAATAATGTAATCAATTCAAACTTGAGAGTAACAATATGCAGCTTTATTTTTTGATTTATATTAATTACAATGGAAATACCTGACATTAATCTTTCATGCCACTATTTGCACAACTATCTGCCATAAAATACATAACAAGCTTTGCTATCATTTACAGATGAACATTTTATCACCGTTAAATAAAATAAGAAGACAGTTTAGATATTTAGATTTTTTAAGGAAGAAAAAAAGGAGTCCATAATTACAAGCTTTCTAAAAAGTAGTTTTATTGCTTTATTTCTCTGCAAGAGCTTCAAAATAGTGTGAAATTAATTAATATTTAATCAATTCTACTTAATTTCTGCAGATTACTATCAAAACCAAGGGAAATGACATTTGATTAAGTACCTACGTATATAGAAGTAATAAACTTTAAAATACTACTGATTAAAAATGTTCAACAAACCAAAACTAACTCTTCCTGTCCAAGCTGATGTCTGTTCTTGCCTGTAGTCTGCATTAGATGCTTCTCAAGAACAACTTGAGTGGCAATACCAGCATGGTCACACCCAGGCACCCAAAGTACATCTCTGCCAAGCATGCCCTGCCTGATTAAATGTTCTTAATAATTTATGTAGGTAATGAAATCATATGATCGAGCAAATATTAAGCACATTCTCTTCTACAGAGCACAGTAAAGCCTTCCTTAACAACAGACAAAGACACAAGATCAATACAAGTTGAAAATGAACCAGGTAAATAGATGAAATGCTCGTTAATAATGATATCGATTTAAGATAAAAAGGAAATTATTATCTATACTCTATAGCATCAAGCCTCTATTTCTTGACAATACGTGAGTTTGTAATTTATACATATGAAATATTGCATGCAATTTAAAATATTCGTACATATCAAATTATGCCTTAGTTTTGTAACCAACAACAAAGAATTAAATGGAATTTAGTATGTGAATGCTCATTGCATGAAACCAATGCAAAAATATAATGAGAGCACAACAAAAGGGCTATTTTTAACCACATCAAGAAAACTAGATGATAAAATCATTATAATTATTAATCTTATACAAAATATATTACAGACAATGTTATAGTATAAACTCATTTGAAGAAATATTTATAAATTTGAGGAAACAGTCAAAGTAATAGTCAAATGTTCCATAATAATAACTGATAATTTTCAGCCTACCATCTCACTAGAGTGTCTTGAAGTGAAACAGTAAGAGCATGGCCAAGGTGAAGTGAGCCAGTGATGTTTGGAGGAGGGAGCATCACCACAAAAGGTTGCTTGTATTTGGCAGGTAAGCCTAATTGGTTCTTGAGAGAGACTTCATTTGGACACAACTTTCCTCTGAAGAAATACTTGTTAGCTTTCCATACAGGATACCATTTTTGATGAAGAGAGGCAGTAGGGCAGGTGCCAACCATGGGAGGCATTTCTGCACAAAAATAAATTATGTATAATGTATGACTTAATAATTCAATTAAGTGTACATGCAATGGTTTATAGAAGATTTTTGCCTCCATGCCTCTCAAAAAAAAAAAAAAAATTCTGAGTCTAACAAGATATTAGATATAGTACTAATAGGAGATTAGTAGTGGTAAAGAGACTTTTGAATTGACATTTCTTCTGAAAAAGATAAATTCCTACCTATATCAGCCTTATCAAGCAGCCAGGCAAAGCAACCTGTACTATTAATTAGTCTTGTAGGTAATTGACATAAATTTGTTCAAATTAAAATTGTTCCCCTTGAGCTTGTCTGGGCATATTCACCCCTTTGCCAACACCATTCAGTCGTCAGAGGCATTCACCTCAAATTTATGGTCTTCTATCGTTCTATGACTAACTTATATGCATAGTGGCAAACAAGACATTTTTTTGTTGACCTTCTCAATAGAGTGATTTGAGTCCTGTAAGAATGATTATACCAGCAACAACAAGCAGCCAAGCCAAGGCTGCCAAGCATGAAGCATTCCCAACCAGGGTTGGCAATTTTTTTGATTTTTTTAAAAAAATCAAAAAAATCAAAAATCAATGATTTTTTTGATTTTTTCATGATTTTTTTGATTTATTTGATTTTTTTTATTTTTTCAACTTTTTTGTCTTTTTGAAGTGTTATTTTTTATGTTGCAATTAGCCTACTAACAATAACAGTATATGGATCATAATGGATGGCTAAAAAAGGCACTTATTGCCTTCAATAATGGCCAACAGGCCAAGGTAGTGTTTACCACTTAGGGATTTTTGGGTAAACAATTATTGGTAAGTCTATTCATTAGCTTTATAAAGTTTGTATGGAGCAAGGTAATGAGCTAAATATTGACCATTTAACTGGCTTCAATATACAAAAACACTTCAGGAATGCAGATCTTCTAGACATTGAAGAGTCACATAACAGATAGGTAGCTGATAGCACAGTGCACAGCACTATCAATAGATCTACTAGTTTTATGTCCTATAAATCTACCAGACTCTCCCCTCTATACACACCTACTAGTAGTGACTGAGTGACTGACTGCACTGTTAGCAGGATGGGGCTACAGCTCACACAGCCCGAATGTCACTCAATGTTTTGAAACGCATGTTCCCAGACTCTGAGGGGTGATTTACAGTGGCCTGCGAGGTCAACTGATTTGAGCATTTGCACTTTCTTTTGGGACATCTAAAAGAAAGGGGTTCAGAAGTCCCCCTCACACCCTACCACAGCTAAGGGAACAGATTATTGCAGCAGAGGTTATGGCCATACCTCGCCATATGTGTGAACGTGCTATAGGAAACTTCTGAGAACGACTCCAACAGTGTGATGCAGCTAACAAACCCCATCTTCCTGATATTGTTTTCAAAACATAAGTATTTTAAATGGTATGTTATGCTAATCTTTAGGAGAATAAACTTTTTTCTTTATGTACCTCCATTACTCTTTTATTTTGCCTCAAGACTGTTCAATCAGTTCTGCCCCACCCTGTATAAGCTAGCGAACACATTTAAATTGTATATTGTAATCAGTATATAACAACTAGTCAAATTGTTAAAGACTACTTATAGCCTTATAAGAATTAGCTAAGCTGCTAGCTATGTACAATGTATTGCACACTTGATGCCTCTGTACCAAAAACATTTAATTTATTGGAACCTAATACACACTAAAGGCAACAAGTTTATATACCAATTTGTCATTCATAGTACATTTATACTAAACCATGAATAACAATACCTCAATATAAATTAAAGACTGCCACTCAATATATTTAAATATATGAAAAAATCAAAAAAATCAAAAAAATCAAAAAAATAAAAAAAATCATGATTTTTTTATAAAAAAATCAAGTGATTTAATCACATGATTTAATCATTTTGATTTAATCATTGCCAACCCTGTTCCCAACTGGAAAATTGGGCAGAAGAAACAATTAGCAATTGGCAGGGTTGGGAACTTGGGTGAATGCGTGTACGTTAGGTATGCCCATTGCCCAGGGGGGCCACAGCAGCCCACTATGCTGGAGCTGGACTTGGGACATTGTGAGGCCAGCTCAGAGCTCACACCCAGCTGGCCCAGCTATAACATCATGCATCATGGACATGGTGAGGTCATGCTTACTTGCTTAGTTAGTTCATATTTCTTTCCTTTCCTTATGTAAGAATGCTAGAGTGGCTAGAGGGCATAGTAAGTAGTAACAGTCTATGAAGACAAAGACAGGAAGTCAACTGTCAAGTGCTCAATAAAGCCATAGCATCGAATTTCCACAGCCACAAAATAAGTTTACTAAAGCCTATAGATGTGCATGGGCATGGCCATGCCCCATAGGATTATGGTTAATTCCCCGGCTAAATAGGGCCCATACTGCTTCTGGGCTCTCGGGCACCCCCTTTGCCCTTTGGCTCCATAGTAAATTTCTAGTGCCTCCCCCCAGGGCCCCAGCCGGCAGCCACCCCCACAGACCAGTGTGGAATTCTAGAGGGATATTAAATTAACCAGTACACATAGCATATTGGAAAGCAGGACCTGAAAGCTTGGAAAGTCTAGGAACTTTCCACTTCCAGTCAATTTTATTATATACATTTACATATCCTATCACTTTTCAACTGTGATTGGTTTATGGGATTGTGATTTTAGCCCCTTCCAGCTTTCCAGCTGTGATTGGTTAATGGAATTGTAATGTTATCTGCTTTCTAGCTGTGATTGGTTGCTGGGGATGCTTTCAAGCTGTGATTGGTTGTGCCCATAAGCCCTGCCCCCAAATATGGTATATGTACTACAGTACTGGTTAACTAAATACTTAACTGAAACTTGATCATTACAAAGAAAAAGCCTGTAAAAATTTCAAAAAGTCCACTGAATAAAAGAAAAATAGATAATATCTATCAAACAAGAGACATTCAAACAATTTTGTAACAAATCTGAGGTACTACAGTACTACCTATACAATTGAAACAGTTTGTCCACTTTTGATCCTCCTTTTCATTTATAGTCAGTTTACTCAGTTACCTGGCAGAGCACTGTATCTAAGGAAAGCATTTCACCTTTGGTGGAAAGCTTTTTTATAAGTGAACCTCCATTTCTAGAATTCCACCCTGCCACAGACACATATAAAAACATACACCTCTTTCTTGAAATTCAGTACGCTGCAATTTTGGATAATGCAATAGGACGTATCGGGTAAATTTATGGCCGTACTTGTGGCTGGTCTCACCTCTCACGACCAATCAATTCAATTATCAAGTAATATCTCCCAAACTAATGAACGCAGCTCAATGAAATTTGGAACATGTATTTTTCAGAATCAGAACCTAACGGTGATGTTTAGCTTGAGGAAATTTTTTAAATTTCACCTTTATTTGTGAGTTATATAGTGAATATACTTATATTTTTTTATTTTTTAATAATAGGATTTGAAGGCTTCGAGTGCTTATGCACTGCCCAGCCTGATCTCTGTCATTAGTTGAAGATAAAAGGAAGAGACTTAAGCCAAGCCCCGGCAGCCGGCCCCCAAGCTAGAGAGCTCTGGGCAACTTGGCAAGAATGGCTGCAGCAGGCAGCCTGCAGCTCAGCAGCTGTGCAGCATGCACCAAAGGTCAGAAGATCTTTTACATGCAGCAGAGGTGTGAACCTTCAAAAAGTAAGTTTGACATGCCAATTTCCTACAACATGCAAGCCCAGTCAAAGTATACTTATATTGCAACACAGGCCAAAATTCACAGTGATCAAAGAATTTTTTCCAAACTACTGAACAGACTTGAACAAAAGTTTGAATATACATTCCTAACTACCAAACGGCTATTTTATAGCTTTTAAAATTTGTTCAATTTTAACTTTGTTTTTACCTTCAATTTCAAATTTTTTATATAGGCCTATATAAATAGGTACCTAAGTAACCTATCCTCCCAAGTCCCAACGATAATGTTTAGCGCTTTAGCTCCTGACAATTTGTCTATTTTGCTTCCGTTCGCGAGTTATACAGATATACTTATAAGTTATAGGAGAAACGACCGGCTTTTCGGGAGCGCAGCCGTGCACCACCAATTTTGTGCACCAATAACAATATGAATAAGCCATGAATCGAACGTCTTGGATTTCTCCGGACCTACACCAATCAGGCGAATAAGCCGTGCACCACTCGGTTTTGTCCTCTACCGGGCATAGTTAAATTACGTAATTTTACGTTCACCGCATCTGAGGTTAGGATTCAGATAGCATAGGCTAGTTCTGTTCCAAAATTTATCGTCCTTCGACAAGGGACCATTCGACCGAGGCCCGAAGGCTGGTTCGACTCACGGCCTAGATACGGACTGCTTGAAGTGTTTAAGGCTATGTTCCGGAAGGCAGGAATCATGATGGTCTATTACATCCAGGGCAGTGGTGGTCTTCGGCAGGCGACCCCGGCTTTTCTACCGGTCGATTTAACCAAGAGCCGTTTACGTATAGCCGGATAACTCGCAAACGAAGGCAAAATCGAAAAAATTGTAACGAGCTGAACATCACCGTTGCTGAGGTTAGGTTTTTAAATACTAAGTTTCGTTCAAATCTGTTCATAGTTTGGAAGAAATTTTTTGGTTACTGCGAATTTAAGCGCGTATTGATGTTTAAATCATGAATGAAAGTGAAATTTAAAAAAAATCGCAAACGAAGGCACAATAGAAAAAAAATTTTCGAGCTAGTCAAACATTACCATTCGGTAGTTTGGACTGTAAATTCAAAATTTCGTTCGGATCCGTTTAGTATTTTGGAACAAATCCCTTGATCACTGTGAATTTTGGCCCGTATTGCCATATAACTATGGCGAAAACAAAGGAAGGTAAAATTAAAAAAATTCACGAGCTAAACACTACCGTTTGGTCCTAATGAATACGTGTACCAAGTTTCGTCAAGTCAAGTTCATTAGTTTGAGCGATATTTCTTGATCATTGAATTAGAAAATTGGCCGTGAGGCTGCAAGTCCAGCCGGTAATTTGTCCGACACGTAAACCAAGGAGAGGTTAAAAAAACAGATCTGAGTGAAAAAATCATCGCTGGGATACAGTATGCACTGGACTACAGTATGCATCACCGTTGGCGGGCGTTGGGTGGTTGCTGGTTAGAAATGCATATTCAAAGTTTCGTTCAAACCGCGGTTGAGTGGGTAGTTTACGTAGAAGAAATGTCTTGGTCACTGTAAATTTCGGCCTATTTCGCCGTATAACTCTCAAATGAAGGTCATATTGAAAAAAATTCCACGAGCTAAACATCACCGTTATGTTTTTTAAATGTATTCACGTACCAAGTTTTATCAAACTGCGTTCATATTGTCACGAGCTAAACATCACCACAAGGATCTACCTAATGAATACCTAACCGATTCGACACTTCAACGAACTCGCCTCAGTCGCCTGCAAACTGGCCTGCGTACTGGAACGCAAAACCTAACTTGACATTAAACTCACCCAGCCATAAATTCATCTATAATACTATACTGAACGGATTTCATTCAGACAGGCGGTTCGCAGGTGAGTTCGCTGAAGTGTCGATTTGGTTGAATACGTATACCAAGTATCATCAAGCTGCATACATTAATTTGAGAGATATTTATTTGTCATTAAATTTGGTGAGCGACCGCGAGTCTGGTCGTAAAATTGCCCTACACGAGTAATTTTTTAATCTATACAATTTATAAATTCCAAGTTGTACAGGGTGAATTAATTTTTCTGTTTCGGCATCCACTGATGAAATGAAAGTCTTAAGCTGACAACGACGGCGAAAAAAAGTACCTAACGACCTTCGGGAATCCCTTGCAGTTAGTTTGTGGCTAGGTATATAGAGGAGGATCGCGAGTCACAGCGGTCGTGTGGGTCCCGCTTCAACTTCACCTGCTAACAACTTTGACCAGAAATAAGCAGCGTTTGATCATATCTTGATTCAGATGACTAGTGCTGTAGATGTTTTGTAGTTGATAAATGTCTTCAATAATATTTTAATTTCCGTAGGAAGGTGTCTATTATCATTTGTATATATAAGGGTGGTTAATATCATATGTAATATTATAAATTGATGTCTAACCGTCAGACGGCGTCAGTCACCGTCAATGACGCTTGACGCATACCTAAATCAGCTGGACGTAAGTCTGAACTCTGAAGTGAACAAATGGCCAGAGACCCAGAGTGGGCTGATTAAAAAATAGTAATTACGTAATTTACGTTATGTCGGTATGACATTAAAAAAATTAAGTATCCAAATTCTAGAATTTCGACGTTGCTGATAATTATGAGTTATGACACCACAAAATGCACAAATGTCTCGTACGTCGTAGTGCCATAGTGACAAACCAGAGATTTTTTAGAATCAGTTCATTTTTAATTTCCTCATTTACTCAAGATTTTAACAGATTTCTTATGTATGATAATTCTGGTATCCATAGTGACAAACCAGAGATTTTTTAGAATCAGTTCATTTTTAATTTCCTCATTTACTCAAGATTTAAACCAATTTCTTATGTATGATAATGCTGGTATCCATGATACTTTGCTTGTCTACTTATAGGACTCAAAAATGAACTTGAGGGAGACTGGTGCAATTCTATAGGTTATTCAAAAGAACCTGGTCTTATGTCATTTTGAACCGATCAACACTTCTTTACGGACCGATCATAAAACACACCTTCACCAGCAAAAGCTTTCACACTTCTGAAGAAAGGTGAGCTGCTCAGCTGACAGTACACTGGCCGTGGGTGGGCCTTATTTGAATTTGAACACATGCATCGATTTGAAATCCTATACGCATAGTATACAAGTCATAGAGCCTAAATTTTTAATATCTATATAAAAAATGTACGTTTCTGCATGGATTATAATGCTGTTAACATTAACAAACTTTGAATTATCTCTTATGCAAGAAATACTTGCTTAAACAATTTTATTTTCAATATAAGCGACTGGATTCAAAAATCGGTTCGCAAGAACCAAGCATAGCCTCCATTGCCCTCCAACAACAGTGATTTAAAATTTTCAATTGACATTAATTTCTAAATTAAAATGTATTTAGCCAGTATTTCTTGCATCAGAGATACTTTCAAGTATTTCAATGGTAACAGCATCAAAATCCACGCAGAAAGCGTAAACTTTTAATAGGTTTTACACTGAAATTTATGCTCCTAGTCCAAAGAACTGAGAACGATTTCAAATCAAAAATGACTAAATTGAATCCATCGTGCTTTCTGGCACCTCCTCTCACAGCTGATTGCAGTTGCAGTGCATTTTTTTTAGCTTAAGTTGCTAATACGTATTTAATGTAGTCTTCCATAGTTCCGTTGGTACAAAACTTACAAAACAACGTTGAATTATTGATTGCTAATTTATTGCATTAGGTAAATGTTTATGATTCAAATTAATCATAGAAGTTGTATGTATCTCCATAATTATTAATATTAGCGATAGAAGGTTCAAATGCAGGCTACAGTGATACAGATGCCAGCGCTAGCAGCGGCTATCACATGGACTACTTTATTATTTAGTATCTTTACTAATAATATAATAATATCGTATTATGTTTACGTCCGGTCTCTTAAAGTGTTCCAGCAACATATTTTCCATTACTAATTATTTAAATGTGTTAACTTGTGGTGCAGTAAGAAATAGATATTAAATTGTTTGAATATACTAAACAAGTTGACGCGTTGAAATCCAGATGCTAGCACCAGCAGTGGCAATGAAAGGAACTACTTTATTCTTTAGTATATTTACTATAATAATAACAATATATTATTCTGCTTAGGCACAGTCTCTCAAAATGTTGCAGCAACACATTTTCCATTACTAATTATTTACATTTATTTGTTTGTGGTAGATGTGTATAAGAGACAGAGCTCAATCTTCAAGAAAACTGTCATTGGTTGAGTTGACAACTGGAGTTGACATAGGCTTAAGTCATCTAATCTTATATTTTCACGCCTGATATACGCAATATNTTGCGCATAGTTGTGGTCATGTCAAAGCGGCCAGACTGCATTAACACGTGCTCAACTTTCAGTAAAGACAAATTTTATCGTTGCCATTTGACTGTTTTAGGATAAAATTAGAGATTTGGGTAAAACGTACATGGACTTTGTAAATAAATTTGTGCCACGTAAATGGCTTTTCATGGCCAAGATATGAAATTCACGGCTCAAAGAAATGGAATCACGGCTGGCAAATCCATAAAACCACGGCTTGAAAAATTCAGTTGCGGCTCGCCAAGTAGATATATTCCATGCCTGGCCTCCTAGGGAGTGGGGGATATACTGAACTTTTAGCTGTTGCAGCTTCATTATTAAAAATTAGTTGGCAACACATTCTGAATTACATTCTAAATTTGCCTTCTGGCAAATTGCCGCACTGTGAAATATGTGAATGTGGTGATAAATCTTGAATAGTGCAAATGACATTTTGGGCTTAACATCCATATCTTGGTGACAGTGTCAAAGCAGAGACTTTTTTAGACTCCTCCTCAAGTTTGTTTCTCGGTCCTATAAGTAGATCTGTACAGTATCATTATACTATCATAGATACCAGCAATATCATACTTGAGATATAGAATTGAATTTAGAGTAGGAGAAAATTAAGAAAGAATTGATTCTAAAAAATCTCTGGGCCTATACTTTCAAAAAAAGTTAAGAGATTGTAAGTTCATCAGCCAATAATTAACGGCCTATCGAGCAAAATCCACCAATCATAGACAAGAAAATAGGTCATAAATACTTACGTTCACTTGGCATGTTTTGAAAGTATGGCCCCTGGTTTGACACTAGGTGTTGGCTACGCAGCTTGCAAACTCTGCACCCTGCCCTGGTAGCCCCAGTGACAGGAGAAATAACAAGAGAGTGTAGATGTTACCATACAAAACCCGGAATTTGACCATGTGTGTACCTCAATAGAAAACTACTGTTCTAATTTGAGGGACCTTGTCAAGCAAATTTATTACTTTTTATTAGCATGCCCATCACAGCCCATGCATCGTCAAAGCTATTACTGTAGAGAAACTGTGTGAGAGTGTCACTGGACGGTCATATGCGCAAGCTCTCAAGGAAGTAGACTCGTGCCCCTCAACAGGCAACTGCTTGTTGGCAAAATTCAAATGAGGCTGTGAATATTGCTTCCTATCCAAATGCACTAAATGTAAATTGTAATAAGATCTGATCTCAGCTCTTATTATATGTCTCCTACTCCTTGCCAAATGAATACTGTAAATGTCCACAGATCTCAGGGCTCCAGCTCAAGTTTCAGTCAAGTTGTGAACCAACCAGCTTACAAAGCTTCCCTCTAGACAGATAGTGTAGACAGATAGGATACTACGCCCAGACCCAACCCACTCAAATGCAGCCTCTGCTGCAGAAATATGCACTTTCATAGCAGATGTTTAAATCAGCTTTCTTCATGCAGTCACTTTGCAGGCATGGAATTAATATACTGTTCAAGCTGCCACTAAAGCAAGCTTCCCACATTATTTTTTTGAACCATGAAATTCTTGCTAGATGAATTACCCCTGATTTGATTGTTAACAAAAGTGTATGATTGAGCTGTTTGATTTTAAATGTGTTGAAAATTTGTCACTTTGGAGTTTCAAGATTTCAGTAACAAGTTTGAAAGTTCCACTTGTTACTTAATAAAAATTGTAGAATTTTTAGGGTAAAATTTTGATAGAATTTACTGCATTTCCATGAATAAAATGCAGAATAGTAATGGTGGGCACAGCTAACCAAAAAGTTAGCTGTAATAACCATTAAACTGCTAACTAAAAAGTTAGCTTTTATAATGCTAGACCGATGAATTACTGAAAAATTTAGCTGAATTTACCGCTAACTTCTAGTATATAAATTTAGCTTTGTCTTAATTTTTGGGAGGGCTCTAAAACTCTGAAAAGCAGACCTAGAGAGCTAAACTTTTAATATTTTGTTGCATTGACAAAGAGCTTGCCAAAAAGTTGTAGCATGCCAAGATCAAATTATGATCAAGATGTACATAAATAATTAAAAGAACAAAAGAAATTAAGCAGTGGTTGACATTCAACATACAGTTTATTAAACTAATAAGAAAGTTTTAAACAAATAAGAAAGTATTAAATGAATAAAAAAGAATTAAAGGAATAAAAACGTATAAAATGAATAAGAAATACTGAAAAATAAAAACCCACAGGTAGAAGCAGGGTTACACACTAACTTCATGTCTCTAATGGCACCCTTGACCATATATGTTGCAAATTTACCTTTTTTAGTAAGTTAACTCCTAAATGTTTAGCCCCTGCTGGTCTGTATTGGCCTAACTCTATATTAACCAGTAATCAGTTTGTCTCCTTCTATTGAATTATTAATGGCAAAAAATTGTGCAATTATGATTTATCTTTTATTCCTAATTTTTCAGATTCCTTGATTTTGCTTGTAAAGTTCCAGTAATCAATTGTGTAATTTTTTGCATTTATATTAGTTTATCTCGGAGTGCCAGTTTTGAACTGTCACGGCTAACAATGCGTTGTAACACATAAGCATTCTAGAAACGCCTATTGTAGCTGTAGTTGACAATAATTTGTTTGAAAGTTTTAAGCTCATCAAAAATGGTAAGAATTTTCAGAAAAATCTTCAAAATGTGATTTTCTCCTCTTCATGTATTTTGTCAAATTTTTTTGGTGGGCCTAATGAATTTAATCTAGAAATAATTGAGGTGGAACTTTATTTGTGTTGATGACTTGTATTAAATATTATATAATTATATATATTACCTATATAATTATTATATTGTATTAAATTATATAATATTTTGTCCCAATGTCTACATCTGACTTGCCTATAGATAACTATTATTCAACAGGTAGTTCATGATTGGATTTTCTTTTCATACACTTCATACACATTTTTTTCATGAACATTCTAATCACTAATGCAACTTATTTTTTTATCTACAGTCACAATGACTGTAAGTAATTTAAATTTGTTCTTTTTTAGAGCATAACAATAATGTTTTAACTAATGTTTTTCCTTAGAATCTTCATCTTTTGATTATCATTTGAATTTGAATTTCAGATTACTAAAGATGAGATAGTGAAGAAGGTTTTGTATTGCCCAAGACTGCATCATCCTGAAGGTGAAGCATGGCAGGGAGTCTGCCTCTGCCATCATTGTTCTCCCCAGCAGGAGTAAAAGCAATTTGTGAGTCTAGAAAGAACATGTCAATGAACATGTGCACTGTTAGAAAAATTACCATTAACGGTATTACTGGCGTTTCAGTGGCCGGTCAGCACGTGAAAAGAAACACCGTGTCGCCGTTTTTATTCTAATTTAACGCTAGAAATCCGTAAAACATCTGATAAAAACGGCGAAACAGTTTATTTTCACGGGGCGACCGGCCACTAGAACGCCAGTGGGACCTTTTTTGCCTTTTCAGCGCATTTTATCATATATGGAAAAATGCACTATTGTGCTCGCCATGTCCGTCTGTTTGTCTGTCCGTCCGTCTGTCCGTCCGTCCGTGACCTGAAGTTTTTGTCGACGAGAAAATGCGCTCTCTGTCACTCGCTGCAGTGAGTACTGAGTTATATTTATTCTAACAGTGTGATGTTTTTTTGATGTTGTGAGCAACTGCAGCAATTCTCAACTTGCCTATCTGTCCTGCTAGAACATTTGTGTCATATTTTGGTCGAATGACCAAGGTATGACCTCGAAGTATTAATTCTAAACTAAATTATGAATAAGACTTCAATTTACCCAATTACCTTTTCTGATGCCATTACTAATTGATATAGCTTGGGTTTGAAAGTAATGCCTTTTTCAATTCTGTCAGAATTTTTTAGCGTCAATGATAAGGTTTTAAAAATTTCTTACAATATAAGAAGTTTTTCTGTATTAGTGTAGGGGATCAGGTTTTAAAAATTTGTATTTGTTACAATATAAGAAGTTTGTGATTATTAGTGTAGAGAAGACTTTAGATTAGGTTCATATTAGTAGTGGATTTCTGGGAAAATTTAGAGGCAGTGAGAGGTTGGCTAGATGTTTCAAAAGGTGCATTTGTTCTGATGTGATGGCTGAATGTCTGCTCTAACTTGCTGTTATTTTCAGTTACAGTTCTAAATGCATGGATTTTAAGGGTACTAAAATCATATTAATGTATGTTGTATCATTTTTTACAACACTTCTTCCTACGCGTGCGATGCAAGGAGGCTGTAGCGGGACATATTTAAATAGATAATTCATTTAAATACATTTTTATTTTTAACTTCACTTCCTGTTGTTTGTTTGTTCTGTCTGCTACAAATCTTATAATCAATATTTAACACACTTCTACCTGTCCAATCAATATGAAATTTTGTACACTTGCATAAAGTCAGAGACTATTTATGAAACAGTTGACAGAATAAATAATTTTGAAAATTTACAAAATTTTTAATTGTTAGAAAAATTTGGAAAACTATGTAATTTTTTTTATATATGAAAATAAAAGTATAAATTCATTGTACATGTGTAACATCAAAGACTCTGGATTCTTTAGAAGTGTTGTCATTAAAAAGTAATTTTTATACGCATATTTGATTCTACCTACCTCTAAAGTTCTTTATTTCCATTGGATTATTAAACATTAAAGTTCATCTTCTACCTACCTAAATTGTCATAGGCTTCATTGCTGACCTTACTGCCACATTACTTACTGGATCAAAACTTGCCTTTTCACTTGAATTATTGTATTTAGCACTTTACGTTGGACCTCCTATAACATTTTATCAATGCATTTTAGTGTAACTACGGCTTTGTCTTATCTTACTGATTCTACTTTTTTTCTTGACCTTTTCTTTTTAACGCATTTTTTCATTTATGGAAAAAATGCACTATTGTTCTAGCCATGTCTGTCTGTCTGTCCGTCTGCCTGTCTGTCTGTCCGTCTGTCCGTCCGTGACCTCAAGATTTCGTCTACAAGAAAATGCGCTCTCTGTCACTCACTGCAGCGAGTACTGAGTTATATTTTTTACAGTTTAACCTTTTCTAGTTACTAGTTATACTTGCAACTATTATTTCACTGATAGGCTTCTTAGCCTCTGTTGAAAACTGCAAACAGCAATTTTATAAATTTTTATAAAATTATGAAAAATTATGAGGTCAATTATTATTATTAAAAATTACGAGGTTGGTAAATTATGAGGTTAATAAAAATAAGTTTATGGAAGAGATAGTTTTAGTCTGGAAGCTATGGGATTTATTGACTTACAACACTGATTACAAGAAGTTTAGATTATGTTTCAAGCTGTCATTGAAAACATTTCTGGTGAATTTTTTTTTTTCATTTTACTTGATAGAAAGTTCTTTTAGTTAGAATTTAATTACAAATATTCTTTTTGAGAATTTTGAGTACCGGTAATCATGGTGCAGTGGTGAAAGCATTGAAGAGTTTGACTTGAGACCTGCACTCAATGGACAGTTCATATTATGAAATATTTAAATGTTACTGAACAACTGATGCTTGAAGCAGGTAAGTTGCATGAATGTAGCAGCGTATCAGCTCAGGCTGTATGTCAGTAGCCATTTTAATCAAGCCATTCATGGTTATCATGCACTGTTAGAAAAAACGGTGAAAAAACGGTCCCACTGGCGTTCTAGTGGCCGGTCGCCCTGTAAAAATAAACTGTTTCGCCGTTTTATCAAATGTTTTATGGATTTCTGGTGTTAAATTAGAATAAAAATGGTGAAACGGTGTTTCTTTTCTTGTGCCGACCGGCCAATGAAACGCCGGTAATATTGTTAACGGTAATTTTTCTAACAGTGTGTGAGTTAACTATAGTTGCTATTAAGGTAATATATTTACATCATACAACATAAGAGGAAAATTTCTATTTGACTAAACAATAGTGAAGAAAACGGGGGAGAGCGATAGTTCAAATTCAACTGTCAGGTCTAACTTCTGCGAATTTTTGATGATCTTTACTGTTTGTAATTTTTTTACAGTGATAGCATTTCTCTCAACACTACCGTCAAATGGGGTAATATGGGACAGGAGGGGTAATAAGGGACAGGAGGGGT